>NW_006408652.1:343340-344123 GCF_000296735.1 Chrysochloris asiatica | reverse complement strand
TACAGTAAGACAAACTGACAGAAGAATGGTGGCAATTGCAAGTAAAGGATTTAATCCCACTGTTTCTTTAGAAATATCCAAAGGCTACAACCATTTAACACTTTACATTATGTTATCAAAATATGCTATGTTTTGTTTTGATTTATGTAAAACAAATAAAAAAATCAATTATGTTATTTAAATTACATTAAAATTCATTTTCACATCTAGATGAACACTATCATAATTAATCCTTTAACTATGACACCAATAAAATAAACATTTGTTCATTAAAAATGCTCCCTGGATGCTCCTCAGAACAAGAAGCCAGAGTTTCTAAGGATGTTTTATTAATTATGTTTTACATTAAATTATACTTTCTAACACTGTATCTCACATTCAAATTATCATTGCGTGAATTCATTATGACTAACTTCACCACTATGACTATCACAAAAATTACAAGAAAATACATGATTCTCTACTTCTTTACCATTATACTATTTAAAGCTAAAATGTACAGTTTTATTCTGTTTTCATGTGATATTTTTCTTTAACTCATTCTAATAAATGAAGTATTTAATCTACCATTTTGTAACACATAATCTTATTGGGATAATATTTTTCTCTTTATGTTGTTACACAGTTCTTGCTAACTCATTATTTCTTAAAGTGTGATCAAATATAATGAATTTATTAAGAGTTAACTGCCATTGTACTAGTAAATAGTTTCTATATTTTCAGATACTTTTCTTGATGTTGTTGTTATGTGCCGTCGAGTCAGTTCTGACCCATAGCGACCCT
>NW_006408652.1:340117-341355 GCF_000296735.1 Chrysochloris asiatica | reverse complement strand
CAGCCACAATGGGCTCAAGCTTAACTAAAATTGTGAGGATGGCACAGGACCAGGCAGTGTTTCATTCTGTTATACATAGGGTAGCTATGAGCTGGAACCGATTCTACAGCACCTAACAACAATAAATCCCTGACTTGGAAAGAAATTAACTGACGGAAAATTCCTTGTTAAACTTTAATTACTAACACTGAGTTCTGATAAGGAGAAACTAAAAAATGGCCATCCTTTTAATCTCTTCATTCAAAGAAAAGATTTGCAATTGGAACCCTTTTAGCCACTCAGGATGCTTGGGTATGGGAATTGTAATTGCACTTCCTCAAAGGTAGAGCCTCTCTGTAAAGTACAGATAGTCTTTGCAAACACCTTCATAAGCCACTTGCTTAGTTGTATTTATTTCAGTGTAGGCATCCAAGTCTTCCATCTGCCACCAACAACATCAGTGGAATTTAGTTACACTTTTAAAAGGAGTATATGTCATACAGCACCTAGTTTAACTGGGAGGTGGCATGAAAGCAAATCTGCAGTTTCAGGCCCAGTACCTGTGAGCATTTTATAGAGATCTCTTTATTAAGGCACGACATTGCATTAGTATTTGAGTTTGCATTTTGGTCTTACCTTGAGGAGGCCTAACTGACCCAGAAACCATTTTCTGCTTATCAGACAGTGACTGCTGTAAAACAGTGAGCTGTTTTTAATCAGCTTTAGGGTTATTAGCCATAGACAACTGAAGTACAGCAGTAACTGCTGATCCAGCTAGTAAAAATGAAGGGAAATGAAGCTTATGGTCTCTGGGAGATGCTGGTTCTCCCAATGCCTACCATTAACAAAAGGAAGTTTTATGAAGTCCAGATTTGTTTAGTCATTTAGCCCCTCAGGTGGACTCTAGAGTTGCTTCTAAAGTGTGTTTATACTGGTTATACATTTCAAAGTAAGTGGTGAGAACCAAGGGGAAAACAGCACTCCAGGAACTCTTCCCTTCATCTACAGGACATTAGGTTGAGTGGGCACATTATTCAGGGAAATAAAATGTCTTAATATTCCAACTGGAGAAGACCTCTAGGAGCACCTGGGCCCAACCCCCATAATACAGAAGAAAAAACTGAGGTCCAGGGAGGTTTACTGAATTATCCAGGTAGTGAGATACATAGCTATAACCCTAACTAGTTCTCTATGTCCATAGCTTGTCATGATCCGCACAATCAAAAGCCTTCGCATAGTCAATAAAGCATAGGTAAACA
>NW_006408652.1:336971-338362 GCF_000296735.1 Chrysochloris asiatica | reverse complement strand
TGGTTCCAACTCGATGGCACCTGACAACAACAACAACAAGTTCTCTATATTCCCATTAGTGAATTTACTAAAAACATTGTTAACACCAAGCATATGTCAGGTATTGTGCTATGTATGTGGGGGGAACAGAAATGACCATCATGTTGCCTGTCTTCTCATATTTCTGAAAGCAAACCATATTATAACAATGCCACCCTATTTAGCAGTTATAATCAACAGCGAGGCTGAAAGTTATACAAATTGAGGGTTATACAAAGTAGAGAGTGTGAGATTCTTTCAAAATGCTTTTGGGAGCTCAAATCCTAAGGTGTTCACCCCAGCCCCATAAATACACAGAAATCATGGGATTTAAATATTAAATTATAAACGCTAACTAACTTCTAAAATAACAAAAGAATTTTATGTTATCAGAAAGTGTAAAAACCATGTGGAGATCATGTCTGACATTTCCCTGGCTTTACAAGGGGATAGAGAAAATCAAACTCAAAATCAGTCCAAGGCCAATTCCTATGAAGCAGAGGTCAGACATGCTTCCACCCCATAACCTTCTTTACCCCATTCTCATACCAACCATCCATTCCAGAGCACTCTCTACTTCACATCTGGGTTCTATAATCTATTACAATTAGCCACACAGAACTCATAACAGTAACTCAGGATTCTGGGGTTTATTAGGGAAGTGAACAGGGTGCAATTCAGGATCAAAACCAACTCCAGATGCAGCAGTTCTCTTGTCAGGAAGGCCTCTTGTCTGCCATACTGCAGGCATGCTTCACTCTAGTCTTCGGCATCTCAGCTGTGTAATCCCTTGGCTTCTGCACTGTTTGAGCATGTGTTACAAAGTACTTTTAGTCAGCCTGTGAATGCCCAAAGGATACATCTTCAACCAGTCTCCTGCCCGTAGGCACTCAGCTTTACTCAGTCCATAGGCCGAGAGCCCAAAGCTGTGCCTTCTCTCCTGTGCTATCATCGCCTCTTGCCTGTAGCCCTCTGCACTTGCTGTTTCTCTAAGTAGGGATCTCACTAGTCACTCATGTTCTTCCTTCTGGATGGTAACTGCTATCTTCTTTCTCTGCTTCAGAAATAGCCCCTTTTAAACCTAGCTGGAGGTTTTAAAACCAACCCCAGCCTTAGAGTCCTGTATACCTTATTGGCATGGCCCCGCCCAGTCAATTGGTGAGAATTAAGAAGATTGGCTAGAAAAGCCTTATCAAGAAATTTCAAAGAGCCACATAAAGGAATCCAAATGGGTAAGTGGGGCAGAAAATCTGTAGACAGAGAAGCCAAAAATATATAGTATGTGAGAAAACAGAGCTGGGAAAGATCTTTCCCTTCAAGAAGGGAACATTTTACAAAGAAAAAGAAATACATTCTTCTTCTTCTTCTTCTTC
>NW_006408652.1:333953-335951 GCF_000296735.1 Chrysochloris asiatica | reverse complement strand
GTTAGCAGCCTAACTCTTAATCCACTATGCTACCAGGGTGTTCAGATTGAATAAGTATGGTGAAAGAATACAACCCTGGTGCACACCTTTCCTGGTTTTAAACCATTCAGTGTCCCTTTGTTCTGTTCTAATGACCACCTTTTGTTCTATATACATTATTGTTGTTGTTAAGTGTTGTTGAGTCGGTTCCGACTCATAGCTACCCTGAACAGGGTTTCCGAGGCTGCAAATCTTTACGGGAGCAGAATGCCTCATCTTTCTCCCGCGGAGCAGCTGGTAGTTTCGAACTGCTGATCTTGTGGTTCGCAGCCCGATTCATAACCACTACGCATTGTTGTTGTTAAGTGCCATCAAGTCGATTCGGACCCATAGTGACCCAGTATAGGGTTTCTAAGGAGCAGCTGGTGAGCTTGAACCATCAACCTTGCAGTTCAAATGACTTTGCAGTCTGACGCACTAGCCCACAGCGCCACACCATTATAGCTGCTATCAAACAAAACCAAAGCCAAGAATCAAACCCTATGTAATCAAGTGTTTTCTAACTACATAGGATTTCCAAGACTGTAAATCTTTATAAGAGCAGACAACCTTGTTTTTCTGCCACAGAACAGCTGGTGGTTTTGAACCACCAAGCTTGTGGTTAGCAGCTCAAGTACCTAACCCATAGGTTCACCAGAGCTCCAAAGAACCCAGAAATTGGTTCAAAGAGATAAGATTTTGTTTCTCTTCAAACAGAGAAGTGGGATTCAATGATCTGTTAAATATTTAAGAAGGCTTGGGATGTTTAATAACTTTAGAATCTTAAAGAAAACATATCTAAGTAAGTTTGTGTACTGAATGTTTAAAGGTAACCTCCAGAAATAAATGCAAGCTGTAGATTCTTTTTATGCTTTTGGTCTCATAAAATGAGTGGAGTGACAAGTATTCCTTCTTTTTGTATCTTCTTGAAGCAATTGTGTAAATTGGTATGAATTCTTCCAATGTTAATTCTATAGTGAATCTATCAGGACTTAGAAATATCTTTAAATGGAGCATATTAATTTTGAATTCAGTTAATTTAAATGGTAATAAGATGATTCATATTGTTTATTTAATCTTTGTTGAGTTTTGCTACTTGGTAATTTTCTGAGAATTTAATAATTTCTTCTAAGTAGTTGAATTTATGAGTATATAGTAGTTTGGCACATTCCTATATAATCTTTTAATGATGGCAAAATTTGTACTGATATGTTTCATTCCTTTTATTGGGGATTTGTGTCCCCTGTTTAAAACAGTCATATTTTTGTTTTATTAACTTTTTCCATTGTTACCTGTTTTAAATTTCACTGATTTTTATTCTCTTTATTATTTCACTTGTTTACTTTAGCTACATCCCACATATTTTCATATATTGTATTTTAATTTTTAATTTCTCTTGTGACTGCCACTGTGACCCACTGATTATTTAGAGGTGTGATGTTTAATTTCCAAGTGTTCAGAGATTTCCTTCTTCTTTTCCTGTTATTGATTTCTACTTTGATTCTGTTATAGTCAGAAAGCATACTCGATTTGATTTTAATTATTTTAAGCTTGTTGAATATTGCTGTATGCTTCAGATTATGACTTACTTTGATGAAAGCACCCTGGGTGCCTAGGGAAACAAAGTATACTCTGCTGTTGTTGGATGTTGTTGTTAGGTGACCTTAAGTCTGTACCAGTTCATAGCAGCCGTAAGAATGATAGAATAAAACGTTGCTTGGTCCTGTGCATTTCTTGCAGTAGTAAGTATGTTTAAGCCCATCGTTGAAGCCATTGCATCAATCAGTTGTTGAGTAGAGTGTTCTGTATTTGTAAATTGCCATTGGTAGGTGCCAACAAGTTGGCTTCAACTCATAGAGACCCTGTGTTCAATAGAACAAATAATTTCTATGTTTAAAACTATTGTTGCACAACTCCGGAGATGGAGGCAAAGGCAATGGTATGGAGAGATAGAGCATCTGAGGACTCTAGGCTCATGGA
>NW_006408652.1:292730-308945 GCF_000296735.1 Chrysochloris asiatica | reverse complement strand
TATGCTACCTTGAAGAACAACAAGGAAGCTGCAAGCCACCGCATAACATGGATGAACGTTGAGGGCATTATGTTGAGTGAAATTAGTCAGTCACAAAAAGAGAAATACTGCATAGGACCACTACTGTAAAAGTACCATATATTCTTGATCATATACCACCTCTTGAAATGGTTGAACCCTGAGCAATTACTTTTGGTACACTGCATATTCCTTTCATCTTCTTTTGATGAATCCTTCATTGTTCAGTATTTTCCCCATATAATCCTTGAGTACAATTATGGTGAGGCTACATAGGTGCTGGTTGCTGTCTTTAGTTGAGTGGGCAAGAGGAGGAACTTAGCCCCCCAAAACACACACACACACACACACACACACACACACACACACACAAGAAAACAAAAAAGGAACCAAAAATGAAGATACAATTGTAATTGAGAAAAAAGAAATACAAGCAGATATCAACCAGAAAAAAATAATGTTACTAAAAAAGACAGACAGGAAAAGGGAGTTATATAAGAGAAAAAAAAAAAAAAAAGCAAAGGTATTTATCCCAAAATTTAGAAAAACCAAGAAGAGGGAAGATGGAAAGAGAAAGAGAACAAAGAGTAGTAAAGAAAGCTCAAAAGAGAAAAAACAAGGGGAACTTAGAAACAGAAGGAAAACAAAAACATAGAATAAAATTCAAGTTATGTAAAGAGAAGAAAAAAAGAGTAAACAAAAACAATGAAACCTGAAAAGGAAAAAAAGACAACAAACAAACATAAAGTGTAGCTGTTAGAACCAAAGAAGTGAAAACACTGGGGCCTCCTGCCAGTCAAGGAGCTTACAAGGTGGGTGCAGGAGGAATGTGACAGTGGAGTTCCTGACCCTAGATGGAGTTAAACACTAGGCCGAGGTGTTACCTATATTCAGGACACTCAGTCTGGAAGGGGTTTATGAAGGTTCTTGAAGGAGCTGGTTTCAGTTCTGTTAGGACCACAGGGCAGCTGGGGGCAGGGTGACTGATTATGATGGTTTCTGCTAGACTAATGCTAGTCTGATGGTTCTGATGATTCTGCAGGTTCTAGAGTCAAGCATGCCTGAACCCCCACCTCACACTGTCATAGCTTCCAACCACGCATCTCTGAACTCCCAGAGAGCAGGGTCTGTGCTAGGGGAGGATGAGGGTGGTAGCTGGCCACAATTCTGGTCACCAGGGTATCATGGGGACAAAGAAGGTATCACACCTTTCACATCACCTGTGTGAATCTGCTCTGCCAGGCCACCTTCTGTCGCCAAAGCTGCTCACTAAAGATCAAGGTGGTTGTGCTGTGTTTGGCCGGCCATTCATGAGTCAGTTCCCTCTCTCACTTTCTGCTCGGCTTCTCCTCCAAGCAAGCACTCAATCCACTCTCTAACATTTCTTCTGAAGTTCAAGCTTCTAGGATTTTCATCTGTGTCGATTTCATTTGGTCTTACATATCTCTGTTGTGGGGGTCCGTGTAGTACACCTACCTAGTCTGCCATCTTGCCAGATGTCTCCCTTTGCTGTCTTTTTAATGACCTTTTGATTTCTTCCTGAATGATGTTCTTGATGTTAGCCCACAACTCATAGGTCTTTGGTCATTAGCATCTAATGGGTCATATCTGTTCTTGAGGCGATCTCTAAATTCAAGTGGGATATACTCAAGCATTGTATTTTGGCTATTGTGGCGCTGTGGGTTAATGTGCAAGGCTGCAAAGCCATTTGAACTGTAAGGTTGGTGGTTCAAGCTCACCAGCTGCTCCTTGGAAACCCTATACAGGGTCGCTGTGGATCAGAACCTACTTGACAACACTTAACAAAAATAACAACAATACTAGTTTTATTTTTCATCAGCTTCAGCCTGAACATGTATATGAGCAATTCATTGTCTGATCCACAGTTGGCCATTGGCCTTATTTAGGCTGATGATATTGAGCATCTCTTCCCAAAGAGACAATTTGCTTCCTATGTATTCCATCTAGTGAGGTCCATGTGTATAGTTGCCATTTATGTTGTTGTAAAGGGGTATTTACAATGAAGAGATTATTGGCCTGGCGTAATTCTGTTTTGTGATCTCAAGCATCAATAATTTATCTTAATTAGTAAAAAAAAATATATATATCTACCTTGAGCATTACGCTCTTTTAAGAACTATCTATATGGGATCAAATGGACAACAGGAACTTTAAGGGGCAGTGAACTTATGTTAATGGAAAAGGAACAACTCCGAAAAGGAAGGTGAAAATCGTTATACACACTAAGAATGGCATCATTGTTATTAAATGGCATGTGTAGAAACTGTTGAATTGTTTGCTTTGTCATGTATATTCTCAACAACAGCAAAATAAAATGATATAAAAATGTATCTACTAAAGGGATTAATAAGGAGCTCTGGTAGCGTAGTGGTTACGAATCGGGCTGCGAACCATAAGGTCAGCGGTTTGAAACTACCAGCCGCTCCGTGGGAGAAAGATGAGACCTTCTACTCCTGTAAAGATTTACACCCTCGGAAACCCTGTACAGGGTCACTATGGGTCGGAACCGACTCAACGGCACTGAACAACAACAACAAAGGGATTAATATTTGAAAAAGGATGAAAGAGTATGCATTTCCTCCTTCTCTTTTCTGAACTCATCCAAATATAACAGGAAAAACATTAAAGTACTGAAAATTCTATATTGGGAAGATCTAGGAAACATTCCAAGCCACAAACACAATGTAAAAGAAAGAGCTGCCAAGAAATGTGTAGACTAAATAGAGGAGAAAGAGGAATCCGAAAACAGACACTAGTGACTGCATGTCGCAGAAAACTACAGGAGAGTATATTTTTTCTAAATTGAGGGGGCAACATAATTTACACATCCTGAATCTTTTATTCATAATGATAAACTATTGGGTACTTAGGCTGGACAAAGGAATTTCCCTTGTCTCACACTGTCTCTGAGAACATAGGAAATAGCCTTTATCTTTTCAAATCCATCTTGGAGTACACATGCAGTGGAAATTACTGTGTCCTGTGCTACCTTTACTTGGCCCACCTCCAGCTTCACATGCAGCTCTGATGTACAGATGTTCTGCATACTGCAAGCATCCCACCTTGAGTACTCACTGTGCCTCTCTCTTCTTTTCTTCCTAAAGATTTTTTTTCTGAAGTTGAGGAAGTTCGTTCAGTTGCAGCCCGGAAATATGGCAGCATTAATGTTCCCAGGAGCAACGCTGAACCAATGGCAGGAGAGAGTTGGAAGGTAAATGTTTTAACCTCTGCATCCTTCAAAGGAACAAATTCTCAGATACATTATACACAATCCCTTAAAATGTTCTGTTTTGTTGGTATTAGCTATTGATCCATGAATGTTGTTGTTAGGTGCCATCCAGTTGGTTCCAACTCATAGCAACCCTATACACAGCAGAATGAAACACTGCCTGTTCCCACACCATCCTCGCACTTGATCCCATAGCTGTTGCCAGTGTACCATAAATAAATACGTAACCTTAAGTTCTGAAAATCTTTTTTGAATGATTTGGTTGACATGCTCTTGTCCTTTATTTTTCTTTCTAGAACTCATATCATTAAAATAATAAGTTTCTTGAAGAAATAGAGCTGAATGAATGTTGTTTATATACATAGACATATACCTTTTGAGATCTTCATATTCTATTGAAAGAAATACTGTATTTCTTGGTGCACACAGTAAGTAAGAAGTGAGGAAGCTAGCCGGCAGGGCCAAATTGAACTGTGTGGGTAATAGTGGAAAGAAGCGAGCATTGCCTCCTCTAGAACTCCAGTTTACTTTCTAGGCAACATGACCTGAGCGTCCTCATTCTCCCCAGCTATGTGATGCAGCAATGAAAACATCTGTGCTAATCTCTAGGCTAAAGAATGATAAGACATTGCCCCTGCCTTCAATGAGTTACTTGTTCAAATAAGAACGAGATTAAAATGCTGTACCCAGAGGAGGATTATGTCAAGTGCTGTGAGTCCCCAAAATAGGGCCAGAGGAACTATGACAGGGAACTTGGTTGCAGACTGAGAGACATCTCAGAGCACAAAAGAAAAAATAGGTCTTAACCTTTTTGGGGTCACAAGCCCTTTTGAAGATCTGATGAAATCTGTAAGTCTCCCAATAAACATGTATGTGTAACACATGTATACAGACAAACACAGTTTGCTTACAAATTCAGAGTGTGTACCATTAAGGACTCTAGTGTATGTTTTAAACAGAGAAGAAAGGGGAAGCATTCCAAGCAGAAAAATGACATGAGCAAAAATCTGGAGACATAAAATGCCTGTACCCTACTGGGGTGCTGAACATAATTCAGTGTGATTGGAACATAAGCTGGAAAGAGAATCAGGGGCAGCATGAGCTGAAATAGAAGATAACCAGGGATAAAGCATGAAGGATCTCAAATGTCAGTTATGCTGCTTTGTTTACCCAGAGACTAGACCATGATTGATAGAGATTACAGACAGCATGTCAACCCTCTCTTGACTGTTCACAAGTATAGCTGGAACAGCTAGCGCCCAGTAGAATCCTAATTGATATTCTATGAGTGTGGCGTTTCTCTGGCATTCACTCTAGGTGTTGAGTGTGGAGGGCTCACATCACAGCCTTAGTGCCTTATGACAGGAAAAACAATGTCAGAATGAAACCAAAAGGCTCTGAATAACTCTATCAACTATTCAGCTTCTCAATGGCACGGAGCAGAGTGGCGATCTCCAGTGGGTTGCAATGGTTATCAACACTGGCTGCAAATGAGATTTACCTAGGGGACTATTATGCAGCATACTACTCGCAGAACCTACCCCAGACCAAATAAATCTGAATACCGGGGGAGGACATGGAGCCTGAACACTGGAATTTTTTAAAATCTTTCCAGAAGACTGTACTACACACCTATGATCAAAAAGTACTATGGTAAGAGAAAATGAAGTTCCTACCTCCTAATGATCTGCCATCAGTAGGTTGTTCAGTGCCATTGAGTCAGTTCTGACTCATAGCTACCCTGTATAGCATTTCTGAGATATGACTGGTGAGCTTGAACCGCCGACCTTGCAGCTCAAGTCTACCTTGCAGTCCAGTGCATTAACCCAGGAACTTAATAAGGAACTTAATATTGTGGGACATTTTCTTTTATCATAGTAATTCTTGATCTTGGCTGTGCATTACAGTCTTCAGGGGAGATTTCAAAAAATTCCAATGTCTAGGCTCCATGCCCTCCCCAGGTATTCAGATTTAATTGGTCTGCGGTGGGTTCTGCTAATAGTATGCTGTGTAATAGTCCCGCAGCCAGTATTGATAACCACTGGAGATTGCCACTTTGCTCTGTGCCATTGAGAAGCTGAATAGTTGAAAGAATTATTCAGAGCCTTTTGGTTTTAAATTCCTACCTACGACTCCTGTGGGCTAATGTGTCAGCCTGCAAAGCTGTTTGAACTGCAAGGTTGGTAGTTCAAGCTCATCAGCCACTCCTAGGAAACCTTACACAGGATCGCTATGGGTCAGAACCGACTCAATGGCACTTACCAACAACCACAATCTGATATTAGGAATCCTGGTGTGGCACTGTAGGATAATGCAGTCGACCACAAGGTTGTTTGAACTGCAGGGTCGGCAGTTCAAAATCACCAGGCACTCCTCGGAAACCCAATACAGGGTGACTATGAGTCGGAACCAACTCGACAACACTTGACAACAGCAACAACAAGTCTGGCATTAATCCTAGCACACTGACTTGCTTCATTCCTTACATACTGCAAACATATGTTTGGCCATTTGAGTTCCTTGGCTATGCTTCCAAGACTCGAATGAAGGGCTGTGGGGTGGTGAAGAAATCTGAACAGCATGCTCCGGGTCAGTCTCAGGACCTGCAGGCAGCCAGCCTGTGCTGGGAATGTTCAGAGTGGGCTTTTTCACACTTTGCAGTCTCATCTCCTAAATGTGCTGCCTGAGGCTACTATTGTTCTCTTCCTATCTTGCAGATCTGTCTAGCCCAAAGGCTACATGCATCAACAGTTTTTTGTTAAGGGTCGTGTGATTAATTGGATGGCCTTTTACTTGGACAGTTTCTGAGGACAATATTTTTCCTGTGTTGGCTCAGGTAGCCACAGAAATCAGTTTTGCAAAATATGTAACATCACCACAGCTAATAAGGCATCTGTTGCCTTAAGCCAAATAAACAGAACCCAGTATTTAACTTCAGTTATACCCAAATACTATATAGGTTTGTAATCAGTCATTCCTTAAATGCTGTACTCTGTTTGATTCTGAACATACAGCTATACTGAGAGGGTCACACAATGATTTCTTTGACCAATATTTATAGAGCCAACTATGCATCAAGACCTGTGTGTATTACTCAGATAAGAAGACATCATGCGCCTGCCCTCAAGGTGCTCTCATTCTGCTAAACGGTGGAATAACTCCACATTGAGTCACAGAAGGACCACAAGGGAGGTACATACAAACCAGTTAGGTGAATTCATGTGATGTCATGATCACATATAGCTGGGATAGTTATAGCGAAGTTTCCAGAACCATCAATGTCAGTCTGAACATTTTAGAAGAAACTCTGGACAAAAAGGAACCATTTTTGCACTAGAACATGTTAAAGTTGGAGCTATAGGAAGGTTAGAAGGCTAGATGCAATGCATAAGATGGATTGAAGACAAGAGACAAGAAAATAAATGATGACTGTGTTTTAAATTGTGAAATAAAGTAAGGTCATGGTAGGCAGCGAGGAAAAGGAAAGTGAAAGTAAGCAGGGAAAGTTACAGGTTTTGGCATGAGTTTTCAAGTTAAGGTTACCAGAAAGTTTATGGGACTGTAAACATTCACCTACCCGTCATTCATTCAGCAAATCTTTATGAAATATCTACTCCGTATTAATCATTGGCAATGGGGGTATAGCAATGAACATAGGATTAATGGCCCCCAAGGACTTCTTATAGCATTGTTGTTGTTGTCAGGTGCCATCGAGTCGGAACCGACTCATAGCGACCTCATGCACAGCAGAACGAAACAATGTTCGATCCTGGGCCAACCTCACTACCGCTGCCACACTTGAGTCCATCAATGATGCCACCTGGCTGATCCATCTCGTTGGGGGTCTTCCTCTTTTTCTCTGACCCTCCACCCTACCCAGCATGACATCCTTCTCCAACGATTGTTTCCTCCGGACAATATGTCCAAAGTATGAGAGACGAAGCTTAGCCATCCTGGCCTCCAAGGAGCACTCTGGCTGCATTTCCAAAACAGATCTATTGGTTCTTTTGGCAGTCCATGGCACTTTCAGTATTCTCCTCCAACACCACAACTCAAAGGCATCAATTCTTCTACGATCCTCCTTATTCACTGTCCAGCTTTTGCATCCATATGAGGCTATTGAAAACACAATGGCCTGGGTCAGGCGCACCCTACTCCTCAAGCTGACATCTCTGCTCTTCAACACTTTAAAAAGTTCCTTTGCAGCAGATTTGCCCAGTGCAATACGTCGTTTGATCTCTTGACTGCTACTTCCGCGAGTGTTGATAGTTGATCCAAGAAGAATGAAGTCCTTGACAACTTCAGTCTTTTCTCCATTGATAAGAATGTTGTTTATTGGTCTAGTGGTGAGGATTTTTGTTTTCTTGACATTGAGATGTAATCCATATCGAAGGCTGTGCTCTTTAATCTTCATAAGTAAATGTTTCAAGTCCTCTTCACTTTCAGCGATCAAGGTTGTATCATCTGCATATTGCAGGTTGTTAATGAGTCTTCCTCCAATCCTGATGCCATGTTTTTCTTCATAGAACCCAGCTTCTCGTATTATTTGCTCAGCATACAGGTTGAATAAGTATGGTGAAAGAATACAACCCTGTCTCACACCTTTCCCAATTTTAAAACATTCAGTGTTCCCATGTTCTGTTCGAACAACTGCTTCTTGGTCTAGGTACAGATTTCTTAGAAGTACAATTAAGTGTTCTGGAATACTCATACTTCTTAATGTTGTCCATAGCTTGTCATGATCCACACAATCGAAAGCCTTTGTGGTTATGAATGGATTGAAGACAAAAGGGTGCTAACCTCAAGGTCAGCAATTCCAAACTACCAGCCATTCCGCGGGAGAAAGATAAGGCTTTCTGTTCCCGTAAAGATTTACAGTCTCGGAAACCCTGTACAGGGTCTCTTTGAGTCAGAACCAACTCCATGGCACACTATCACCACCTTCAATCCTGGTGTGGCACTGTGGGATAAAACACTGGACCACAAGGTCAGTGGTTCAAACTCACCAGAGCCGCTCCTTGGAAACCCTATACAGGGTCACTATGAGTAGGAACAAACTTGAAAGCACTTAACAACAACAACAACCTTCACAAAGGAGTCCTAGTGTTCCAATGTAGAATAATGCACTGGACCGAAAGGTTGGTTTGAACTGCAAGATAAGTGGTACAAACTCACCAGCTACTCTTTAGAAACACTATATAGGGTGGCTAGGAGTTGGAACCAACTCAATGGCACTTAACAACACCACCTTCATAAAACTTCATCTACTGGAGGAGACAGACAATACATGAATGACACATAAATAATTAACAAAAAGTTTTAAGTGCTGTGAAGGAAAATTTCAGATGTGACAGAGAACAACTAGCAGTCATGGTGACTGGGATGCTGGACAGAACTACTCTATACTGGAAACTAAGGGAGGCCCTCGGTCTGCAAGTAGAGCCCTGAATGATAGGAAAGAACAGGCACTGAAGAAGACCCAAAACAAGTGGAAAGACTGAAATGCACTAGTCTTGGCATGTTTCTCTAATTGTAAAAGAGGAAGCTGCTGAATATATACAGTAATGTTGACTTCAGTACGTTGGAAATGGTAAAGGGACCATTGGTTTTGGTAACAGATGTTATTGTTGACCTGGATCAAAGTAATTCTAGTTGAATGAGGACAAAAACCAAATTGGAATGAATTGAAAATGAGTTGAAAGACATGAGGGAAGTGGACACCATATAATTCGTGGACAAATGAGACACGAGGGTAGCTGGAGTGGGTGCTATTGTTGTTAAATGCCATCGAGTCGTTCTGACTCATAGCAACTCTGTGTAGAGTTTCTGAGGAGCAGCTCGTAGAGTTGAATTGCCGACCTTGTGGTTAACAGTCCAGTGCATATCCTACAGTGCCACACCAGGACTATGGTGAGGGGTATAAAGAAGGGGAATTTGTAGTTTTCTAAAGTGAGGTTCATACGATAAGCACTGGATGGCGAACCACAAGGTCTGCAGTTTGAGTCTACCAGCAGCTCTCTGGGAGAAAGATGACGCTTTCTGCTCCCAGGAAGATTTAAAGCCTTGGAAACCCTATTACAGGGTCCCTATGAGTTAGAACCAAGCCAGTAGCACTTAACAACAACAAAGTGAGGTATAAATCTAGATCATGTCTGCATACTGAATAGGTAAAGAAGGAAAATTTAATGTACATGAGAAAAGAACATTGGAAGTAGTGTAGGGGGTGATGCTTTCTAGCAAATCCAGTACACCTTCATCTTGCTTTTGTGTTGAATACAGGACTCAAAGTTGATTCCTTTCCAAAGGTGGGCTCAACTAAGGATGCATGAAATAGGGAATAAGACAGTAGTGACTAAGAAGGAAGTAAGGATCTTGAATACCACAGAGAAAGAGAAGGATGCAGGAAAAGTGAGGTTGTGGTCATTGAATTCATTGTTTTCTCACTTTCAAGTCTAGCCTGACTTCAGACCTGCTCCAACTCACCGACTTAGAAGATTAACAGTTACTTCATTTGATCTAGACAAGTGCTAAGTGGTGAGGTGGCATGTACATTCAGCATCTATTACCCCCTTCAAAACCCAGCATACTGATCCCAGAATGTCATTTCATCATCAAAAGAGTTTATAAAATATTTTATCAACCAAGGATCTCTTCAGCATCCCAATCTATTCTTCATCTCATAGAGGGAAGAATATTTTAGGACATAAAAATAGGACAAAGATAGTATCAGAATTAAAAAGCAAACAATCAGATCTTGCTTCTTAGATAATCTGTCTACACTATTGTCATATTTTATTTCTAATTCTGCCATGGATGGGTGAAAACGGCATCCAATACTTGTGCCACTCTGGAAATCAGAGTTAGGAAACCACTGCACCAGATGGCTTATAAAATGTCTTCCAATTCAAAATCTATGATTCAGTCAATAGCAATAATAAGAAAAAAAAAAACTATCATACTTAAAATAGTTTCCTTTTTGTGCTCTATTTAGTGATATGATAACTAATTTTTCCCTGAGTCACCTTTGCAATTCTCTCAGCCAGAGGGATCTGAAGAAATGCTCTGCCATTCACATTGCTTTCAGAGAGCCCAGAGCATTTACAATCAACACTTCTCTTAGCACAAGAAATAAGAACAGACTTCACTGTTTTCTGTTGGCTTGAATGTTGATTAAGACCTTGGTAGTCACACTCCTCTCTGTACAATGCACAACTAAAAAGCACAAATTCATTTTCAGAGAACAGAAGGAAAGAACTGAAAGAAAAAAATGAAAACTACTGAATTGCTGCATGAATAGAAAGCTTACTGCGTCACACATTTTGTGTATTTTTGCTACTGTCATGTTCAAATATCCTAGTATGTTTCAACACTCTTAAAAAGACACATTGAAATATTGTATCAAATAGGATAATAAAAGAGATGATTTCAGTCATTACAGGTGAACTCTTAAATTTCAGAATCAGTACTTTTTTAATATGAGCCCTGACCTATGGACATATGCCCAATGATGCCTTTCCAGTGCCATCAGCAAGGCACAGTTTCTTCCACTGGAGGGTCCACTTTATTGAATTCTGTCTGTCCTAATTCCATATATGTCCAACGTCCAAGATGATGTTAGTGGAAAGGAATTGTTTCTTGACAGGCTAACATTTTAAGGCTAATGGTTTCTTAATACACAATTGAGTTTACAGCATTCAGCTCTTGTTATGTTTTATTGGGTTTCCTGCTTTAATTTTGTATGTATGCTTTGGTACAACTCCATGCCAGGTGCAATTTCACAAATGGAATCAATAAGATTCACTCTGATGCAGGATAGAAACATTCTGAGCTTAGCTTTCAAAACAAAAAACTAGACTTGGGCTTTTTCCTGCAAACAAAATGTGTTGATTCCTTAAGGCTTTCCCCACTGCAGCTTTTTCAGAATCTGTTAATGTCCAAATCTACTCTCCCCTAAGCAACCCTCACTCAAACCTATGACCTTCCTCATCTTCTTCTCTGAAGGGATTAATTCCATCTAGATTGAAATCCTGCATACACTTTCTATATAATTTCCAGTTCCTGGTGTGGTGCTGTAAGATGAGCATTCAATTGCAGTGTCTGTTTGAACCACAAGATCGACAGTTCAAATACACCAACCACTCCGTGACAACCCTATATAGGGTCACTGAGTTGGAACCAACTCAATGGCACTTAACAATAACAACAACAGCAGAAAATTATCTTCTTTTATTTCCTTTTCAGAGCAGTATTTATTACTGTAAAGGAATCCAAATTGATTTTTTTTTTAAACTTTTTATTGTGAATTGAGTGAAGGTTTGCAGACAACATACCAGATTTACATTCAACAAATCATACACTTTGTTTCATCTCAATGATTGCAGTCCCCTCCATGCAACACCAGGTGTGTTGCTGTAATGCCCAAAGCTATGCCAGCGGTATTTAGTACCAGTGCCATCACCCATGGAGGGCAAGTTTCAGCAGAGCTTCCAGAGTAAGACAGATTAGGAAGAAGAAGAGGCAGATCACTTCTGAATAGTTAGCTACTGAAAACCTTACAGATAGCATTGGCATACTGTCAGATAACACCAGGATATTGAATGTTGTCCCGTAGAATTGCTCAGCAGCAAAGACTTTGAAATGGGGGCTTATATGTGCTTATACCCTTTCCTGTGTATTACATTTTACAATAAAAATTGGAAATGATTCTTTTAATTCATATTATTAAATCACATTCTAGAAAAGTTTTATCAATTTTCCTTTCTGCCATTATTGCAAAAAAAAAAAAAATACTGTTTTTATGAACTCAAAAAATTGGTTGTTAGTATTTTGACATGGAAATTCAACTTGCAGGAGTTTACACCATGAAACTAATTAAACAGAGGGAAAGTTGTAATTATGTATGTGTACGGAAATTTACTCTAATATAACTTATCATAGCAAAATGATTAGAACATCAGGATTGGAGGAAGACTCATTAACAACCTGCGATATGCAGATGATACGACCTTGATCGCTGAAAGTGAAGAGGACTTGAAACATTTACTTATGAAGATTAAAGAGCACAGCCTTCGATATGAATTACATCTCAATGTCAAGAAAACAAAAATCCTCACCACTGGACCAATAAACAACATTCTTATCAATGGAGAAAAGATTGAAGTTGTCAAGGACTTCATTCTTCTTGGATCAACTATCAACACTCGCGGAAGTAGCAGTCAAGAGATCAGACGACGTATTGCACTGGGCAAATCTGCTGCACAGGAACTTTTTAAAGTGTTGAAGAGTAGAGATGTCAGCTTGAGGACTAGGGTGCGCATGACCCAGGCCATTGTGTTTTCAATAGCCTCATATGGATGCGAAAGCTGGACAGTGAATAAGGAGGATCGTAGAAGAATTGATGCCTTTGAGTTGTGGTGTTGGAGGAGAATACTGAAAGTGCCATGGACTGCCAAAAGAACCAATAGATCTGTTTTGGAAGAAGTGCAGCCAGAGTGCTCCTTGGAGGCCAGGATGGCTAAGCTTCGTCTCTCCTACTTTGGACATATTGTCCGGAGGAAACAATCGCTGGAGAAGGATGTCATGCTGGGTAGGGTGGAGGGTCAGAGAAAAAGAGGAAGACCCCCAATGAGATGGATCAGCCAGGTGGCATCATTGATGGACTCGGGTGTGGCAGCGGTAGTGAGGTTGGCCCAGGATCGGACATTGTTTCGTTCTGCTGTGCATGGGGTCGCTATGAGTCGGTTCCGACTCGATGGCACCTGACAACAACAACAACTAATAAAAAAATGAAATATTAAAAAAAAGAAATTATGGAAAACTATGTTGTCATTTAAAGTAATAATGACACTCTGTATTTATTGAAATTGTTATTAAGTACCATTAACTCAGTTCTGACTCACAGTGACCCTTCATAGGGTTTCTGAGGAGCAGTTGGTGAGTTTGAACCACTGACCTTGCAAATTTAAACCAACCTTGTGGTCCAGTGCTTACCTTACAGCACCATACCAGAACTCCAAAAGAGATTGACCCCTTGCCATGCCACTGTTCCACAATTAATTGAAATGGGAATTGTATAATTAAATGAAAATAAACAGGTTGTTGAATAACACAGAATATGATCCTATATGTATAATGATGTGTGTGTGTGTGTGTGTGTGTGTGTGTGTGTATAATCATAAAGTTCTGTTTGTAATAATTAAGATTGAAATGAAAACTGTGATACAGGTTCCAGCCAATATTGTACATGGGTTTCTTTTTCTGTAGGTGTTTTTCTTCTTCGGTCAAATACAGTGAAAGACCAGTGTTCATAAAACAAATACAAATTTGACTCAATGTGCATCATAGACCAAAATATTGTATGTACGAGGGTGAATCAAAAATTATCTGCACTCTGGCTGTAGAATTTATTTTAATCAACTTTTAGAAAAGACAAATGCATCAATTTCTTTTTGGCATGGTCTCCCTGCTTTTCAGTACATTTTGTCCACCTGTCAACAAGCTTTCATATTACCTTATTTTAAAAATGTTGAGATGCAAACCACGAATGCACCGCTGTCTTCACTTCTTCATCAGAGGTGAATCTGCATCCTCAAATGGCTTCTATCAGGGGACCAAACAGTTGAAAGTCCAGTGATGCAAGATCAGGACTACAGGGAGGATGCTTTAACACCTTTTTAACAGTTTTTTCAGACTGTCAACAGTACGGGTGGGCAAAGGTGTGTGGACAGACAGGCATTGTCGTGCTAGATCACAATGCCCTTGGATAGCAGTTTTCTGGGTTTAATTCGAAGTTTAGTCTTCAGCTTTTCAGTGAGCATCTCACTGTAATGAGCATTGTTGATTGTTGAACCTTTTTCCTAGTAGTGTTACAATACTGGCACTTGAGAATCCCAGAAAATTGTAAGCATCAATTTTCCAGCTGATGGTTGACTTTTGAACTTTTTCTTGATTGACGATTAAGGATGTGTCCATTCTATGCTTCCCATTTACTCTAAGGCTCGTAGTGATGAATCCAGGTCTTGTCACTACTAACATTTTTTTTTTTTTTTAAATACTTTTACTTTCTCGTATCGGTCCAGATTCGGTTTGCAGATGTGCAAAGGCTTCTGTTTATGCATTTCAGTCAGTTGTTGCAGTATTCATCTCGCACAAACTTTCTGAAACCTGTTTGTCATGGATTATTTCATAGGCAGAGCCTTCGTTGATTTACAAGTAATTTGCCACATAATCCACTGTCACTTGTCTATTCAACAGAATCATTTCACATGCATTCAATCTTATCATCAGCCGTGGACGGGCATTTTAATGTTACTGGAGTGTGGATGAGTTTTGACTCAGCTTTGTCAAGAGGTCAAGAGGATCCTGCCAGAAGAATGTAGCTGAATCAATAGCTGAAACTGAAGACGCTTCTATCAGAGATCTGCAGGTAGGAGAGTTGGCAACATTGTGGGATTGATCTCATTTCTATCATTCCCTTTTCTAAATATGCATAACAAGTAGGGTTATTTTCTCATGTCTAGTGTAAAGATTTAGAACTATATACCCAAGAGATAAGGTATGGGGAACTAAAATAAGTTATAAATATAAGGGGGCTTCCAAAGGTTTGTGGAAATATTCCATTATATTTTAATTCCATTTTTCTACAAAATTTATAAAGCCCCATCATATGTACAAAGGTAAGTGTCTATAAGCTTATCAAAATAGTGGCAGTGGTCATTTTTTTGTAATAGTGTGTTTCAAGAATTTTCTTTTTTACTTTCATCTCTTTTTACTCTGTACAGTAAACATGTATAATTTTACCAAAGAATAAAGCAATTATCTCTTCAAACTACTTTCCCAGGAAAAAACACTGCCTCCTAGAGCTATTCTCTCTTTACCTTTTCTGTCTATCTCCTTTCCCTCATTATGAATTAATTTCCTTTTCATCAGACTCCCATCCCTACCACCGGACTGAAAATCAACTCTCCAAGGTCAATGTGATAATGGAGAAATCCCCAGTCTTCATGTTCTTGGACAGCTGTTAGTATAGTCAACCCCTCTCCATTATATGAAATGTTTCCTAGGGCTCCTTATTCCTGCTTACCCCCAACTTTCTGCCTGCATCTCATCTGTGTCTTTAGCTTGCTGCATTTCCTCTGCTTCTTGTGAAATGTGTAACCCCTAGCCTTTAATCCTTAGGATCCTACTCCTTGCTAGTCTTTCAGAGCCATCAGCTCCTGGTTAATAACTCTGCAGCCTCCATCACCATTCAGAGCATTCACTGTGCTCCAACCCTATCTCTACCTTTCCTCTTGACATCACCTTAAAAATAACATGTCAAAAACTACATTTGTTGCCCCCAATCAGTTTTCCCTCTACATCTCCCTCTTGCTGCTTACTGAACTAGGCCATAATTTCATTTCTTTTTGCAATAACCTTTGGCCAAAAACAAAAGGCACACCGTGATCTGTAGCTACAGTAGAGAGAACAGAACAAAACTAAGTACAAGAATATTTAGTATTTTAAAGTTGCTTTCATAAATAAAAAAAAAAAATCAGACTGATACTGATACATCATCATGTCAATTTAAATGTACCCATAAAAGTCAATTGAGCTCCTATTTTGGAGTCAGTGAGTACCTGGAAAGAAATGTGTTCATTACCAACATTAACACCTTATCTTCAAGTCACTTGGATTAAGAATTACAGGGATAATTCACATGCAGGAAGGACTATTCTTCCCTGTTCTTCAGCCCTCATATTCAGTCACTTACCTATTCTTATGCAATTTTCTTTAATGTCTTTCTTTGTCCACTACTTGGTTATAATTTCCACTCTCACTAAATACCAAAGTTAGCATCCTAGTCACTTGCAGTCAAAACTATTACAACACTCAAACTTTGTTTTGTGTTTTGTTAAAATGTTTTATTGTGAATTATGTGCTAGTTTACATTCATTCTATCATATATC
>NW_006408652.1:289595-291698 GCF_000296735.1 Chrysochloris asiatica | reverse complement strand
TAAACTGCTTAGCTCGCAGTTTAATTGCTGTTTTTCCCTCAAATGTGGTCACCAATCAGAACACTTGTCTACTCGCGTATGCTCATTGCGGGAACCTGACTACTTGCCTTGAGCAGTCTCCTGGACGAGCAACTTGCTTGTTCTTGTAATAATCAGTTGCTCTGCCTCTATTGTTTTGTACTTTTCCTGTCAGTCCGGTCTTTCTTTCAAGATGTATCTTCTGTTCTTCTAGTTGCTACAGACTGGTATGTTTGTCCTTTCAAGTGGAAATTTCCCACCTCAGAAGATTCTGGATGCGGTTCAGGATTTCACCTATGGTCTTATGTAATGCAGAGGCTCCGCAGGAAGCCTCCTTCACTAGGCCCATTGTAATCCCATTTTAGGTATTCCAATCAGTTATAGGCAGAAGACAGACTTACAAGCTTTCTATGGTGATGTTTCTGGCTATTCCTTTTTCTCCCCGTCAAGTGTCTATTTTATAATGGTATGCCAGGGAAACCAAGATTCAAAATACAGTGAAGCATCTTAACATTATTTCCCCCCTTTTGCCCATTCCAACCATATCTCAATCCCTGTAGCCCAGAGCTCTGTTGTTCCAAGGTTCTACATATAATTTTTTACCTCTGTCCTGCTTAGTCCATGCAATCCTGCCTAAATGTTTTCCCATCCACCTTATTCTACCATTCTCCTCTCCCTTCTTGTCCCTTCTTGTGTATTGCCCCCACCCTAACACCCAAACTATCCTGTGTCTATTCCCTACTCTGTGCTCCACCTTCCTCTCCCTTCCCTCACCCTACCCCTGAAATCCCAGTAACCAGCAAATAATCCCCCTCCCCCACCTTTAGTATGGGTTCTTTTACTTAGTCTTTTACAGTAGTGGTCCTATGCAGTATTTCTCCTTTTGTGACTGACTAATTTCACTCCATGTTATGTGGTGGATTTCAGTTTTGCTGTTATTCTTCAAGGTAGCATAATATTCCATTGTGTGTATGTACCACAGTTTCTTTATCCATTCTTCAGTTGACGGGCACTTTGGCTGTCTCCATCTTTTTGCTATTGTAAATAATGCTGCTATGCTAAGAACATTGGTGTGCATATATCTACTTGTGTTATGGCTGATATTTCTTGTAGGTAAATACCAAGTAGAGGAATTGCTGGATCATAAGGTATTTCTATTTCCAACCTTCTGAGGAAACACCATATTTCTTTCCAGAGAGGTTGGACCATTTTGCAATCCCATCAGCAATGCACGAGCATCCCAGGCTCTCCACATCCTCACCACCATTTATTGTCCTCAACTTTTTTGATCTTTGCTGTTATTGCTGGTGTGATATGATATCTCATTGATATTTTGATTTGCATCACCCTAAGGAGCTCTGGTAGCATAGTGGTTACAAATCAGGCTGCAAACCTGTACAGGGTTGCTATGAGTCAGAACCGACTCCACGGCACATAACCACCACCACCACCAATGGCTAGTGATTGTGAACATGTCTTCATATGTTTGTTGGCTTCCTGTATCTCCTCCTTGGTGAACTGTCTGTTCATGACCTGTGCCCATTTTTCAATTCGGTTATTTGTCTTTTTCTTGTAGAGGTGTTGTAGTTTCCTTTATACTTTAGAAATGAGTCCCTTGTCTGATGTGTCACTGCAAAGGACTTTTTTCCCATTCTGTGGGTTCCCTTTTTACTCTTCTGGTGAAGCCTTTTGATGCACATAAGTTTTTCATTTTTAGTATGCCCCTATCATCTATTTTTTTCACTTCTGATTGTGTAGTTTTCAAAATGTTTGGTAGTGGGTGTATTACCTGAATTAGTGCCCTCACATTTGTCCCTATTTTTTCATTGATGGCCCTCATAATTATAGGATTCACATTTAGGTCTTTAATCCATGCTGAGTTGGTTTTTGTATTAGGTATGAGGTACAGGTCTTGCTTCAATCTTTTGCATATCGCTTTCCAGTTCTGCAGCACCATCTGTTGAAAAGACTATCACCTCCCCATGTGATATATTTGGGTACTTTGTCAAAAATAAGTTGGCTGTATGTGGATGGGTTAATTTCTGGATTATCGATTCTGTTCCATTGATCAGTGTACCAGTACCA
>NW_006408652.1:244829-267156 GCF_000296735.1 Chrysochloris asiatica | reverse complement strand
CCGTAGAAGAATTGATGCTTTTGAGTTATGGTGTTGGAGGAGAATATTGAAAGTGCCATGGGCTGCCAAAAGAACCAATATATCCATTTTGGAAGAAGTGCAGCCAGAGTGCTCCTTGGAGGCCTAGATGGCCAACCTTCGTGTCTCATACTTTGGACATATTGTCAGGAGGGACCAGTCACTGGAGAAGGATATCATGTTTGGTAAGGTGGCGGGTCAGAGAAAAAGAAGAAGACCCCCAACGAGATGGATTGGCCAAGTGGCAGCATCGATGGACTCAAGTGTGGCAACAGTAGTGAGGTTGGCCTAGGATCGGGTACTGTTTCGTTCTGCTGTGCATAAGGTCGCTATGGGTCAGTACCAACTCGATGGCACCTAACAACAACAACAAACCTATAGAAAAAGACTCATTTGCTTGCCACAAATGAAGACAACTTGAAGTACTTAATGATAGAAAAAGAGTATGGTGGTGGTGGTGGTTATGTGCTGTGGAGTTTGTTCTGACTCATAGCCACCTTGTACAGGGTTTCTTAGCCTATAAACCTTTACAGGAGCAGAAAGCCTCATCTTTCTCCTGCAGAACAGCTGGTAGTTTCGAACTGCTGACCTTGAGGTTCGTAACCAGTATGCTACCAGAGCTCCTTAGATAAAGACTATATACAACCTTCATGTAGATTTTACCAGAACATAAAAAAAAACAGACACACAAAAAAAGTTCAGAAATGGACCCATAAACAACAACATGATAAATGGTAAAGAAATTAGAGCCGTCAAGCACTACATTCATTCTACTTGGATCAACAGTCAACAACCATGGAAGCAGCATTCAAGATGTCAGTTGATGTGACACATTGCATTGAGCAAATTTGCAGCAAAAGATGGTGACAGCCTAAGTGCCCATCAACTGAAGAATGGATAAACAAACTGTGGAACATACACACAATGGAATACTATGCTACCTTGAAGAATAACAAGGAAGCTGTATAACACCTCATAACATGGATGAACCTTGAGGACATTATGCTGAGTGAAATTAATCAGTCACAAAAGGAGAAATACTGCATAGGATTACTACTACTGTAAAAGACTAAGAAAAAGAACCCATACTAAAAGAGAGGGGATTCATTGCTCGTTACTGGGATGGGGGGGGGAGTTAGGTTAGGGGAGGGAAGGGAAGGTGGAGCACAGGGTAAGAAATAGACACAGGACAGTTTGGATGCTGGGGAGGGAGGCAGTACACAAGAAGGGGGAGGTGGATGGGAGAACAGTTAAGCAGGTTTGCATGGGCTGAGTAGAACAGAGATAAATAATGATGTATGCACAACCTTGGAATGACAAGGCTCTGGGATACAGGGTTTGAGACATGGTTGGAATGGGGAAAAGTGGCAAAATAATGTTAAGATGCTTGGCTGTCTTTTGAATCTTGGTTTTCCTTGCATTATAATATAAAACAGACACTGGAGGGGGAGAGAAAGGAATAGCCAGAAATATCACCATAGACAGCTTGTAACTGATTGGAATACCTAAAATGGTGCTACAACGTGCCCAGTGATGGAGGCTTCCTACGGAGCCTCTGCATTATGTAAGACCAAAGTGGACATTTTGTACCAAAAGGAGGGCAGTGGTTAACTTTGCAGTCCAGGAGCCCTGGGACTATCAGTGAAGAAGAACAGAGTGCTGGACCCTACCCAGAGAAACAGTGATACCATAGATGGAGGCAGAGAGGATGATATGGAGAGATGGAGTGGCTGGGGACTCTAGACCCAGAGAGGGAGAGGGGCTGTGTGCTGATGACCTGGGGGCAGGGTTGGTTGGTTGATGATGTATGGAGGGGATTGTAACCAAGGCAATGTAAGGATATATGATAGGATGAATGTAAAGCTAATGTTCTCCCATGTAAACTATCACATAATTCACAATAAAACATTTAAAACAACAACAAAAATAGGTGGTGTTTGGGAGGATTAAATGAGTCGTTGTTCTTACAGCTCTAGTCCTGGGTTAGCTGGATGATCCTAGGTGAACAACTCCTTCAGGATCAATTTCCTCACCACTTAAACGTGGCTTCAAGGCCTATGATTCTCCAAGATTTTTCCTCTCATAGGATCCTATATATTCTGGTGCTCTAGAAACATATTTTCCCAGATTCATATGGAAATAAATATTCTGTTAGCTGTAGAACTACTTGGTGTGGCACTATAGGATAGCGCTGGGCTGCTAACCACAAAATCCGTGGTTGAAACCCACCAGATGCTCCTCAGAAATCCTATACAGGATTTGGCTGCTAATCCACAGGTTGAACCCACGAACCATTCCATGGGAAAAAGAGGTGCCAGTCTGTCTCTGCAAAGATTTACACTTTTGGAAATCCTATGGGGGCAGTTCTGTTCCTTCCTATGTTGTTGTTAAGTGCAGTCAAGTAGATTCAGATTCTCAGCGGCCCTATATAGGGCTTCCAAGGAGTGGCTGGTGGGTTTGAACTACAGACCTTGTAGTTCATAGCAACCTTGCTGTCCAGCGCATTATCCTGCAGTGCCACACCAGGACTCTACTCTTTCCTATAAGGTCTCTATAAGTTTGAATCAACTTGTCAACAATAGGTTTTTGGAGGGATGCCTCTGTTGTCACCAGTAGCCACATTAAGTGTCACTTATATTTGAGTCGCTATGGGTCGGACCCGACTCAACGGCACTTAACAACAACAACAATATTTGAGTCAGGAGTCATGTTGTAGCGCTGTGGGTTAATGCGCTGGACTGCAAAGTCTTTTAAATCACTAGGTCGGTGGTTCAAGCTTACCAGCTGTTCCTCGGAAAATCCTATACAGGGTCGCTGTGGGTCGGAACCGACTCGACAGCACTTAACAATAATAACATACTTGATTCAGGGAGATAGTTTCTGAACCTGGGAAGCAGATACTAATATGTCTTCCTAAAAATGTATCTACATTCATATTTAAGTAGGCTTACTCTGGTAGCGTAGTGGTTACGAATCGGGCTGCAAACCTTAAGGTCAGCGGTTCGAAACTACCAGCCACTCCACGGGAGAAAGATGAGGCTTTCTACTCCCGTAAAGATTTACATCCTCAGAAACCCTGTACAGGGTTGTTATGGGTCGGAACCGACTCAATGGCACTTGACAACAACAACAATTCTTAAGGTCTTATCAATGCAGTGAGGTGTTCCACTGAGGAACCTAGGGCTGCATAATGAAGTGCACAGCAGATACCTCATCTTCAGAGCCAGGAGAAATTCTAGAACTGTCACCACCAAAAAGCAGCACTTAATATCCTTGTCTGGTGTCCTTTGATTCTTGTTCCATTCAGAATCCTTGCTTTAGTGCCATCAAGGTGGTGGTGGTGGTTAAGTGCTGTCGAATCCGTTCCAACTCATAGTGACCCTGTATAGAGTTTCCGAGGAACAGCTAGTGGGTTTGAACTACCAACTTTGTGGTTCTCAGTCCAGTGCTGTTCCTTCAGTGCCACCTCAGAGTTCCGCCATCAAGGTAGTTCTGTCTTATTCTTTCTGGACTATCATGCCCAGCACAGAACAAGGCACACTAAAGGTCTCAAAATTGTGTGAATGGTGGTGAGTGAAGGGCTGAATGACTAAAAAGCCTATCTGATCATTTATCACTTTTTTGATCAGCCTTGAAATCAGTTCCCCTAATCTAATTCATTCTGGGTAGGGCTATAGCAAACATTTATTCCAATAGGGTAAAGTCAGTGTGATAAAAATATTTGTGTTACCAATTCCTGGGTTATGTTTTTAAAGGCTTTACAAAATTTCTGATTATTTACAATGCCTAGATTACCATCTTTGCCTACTGCATAAAATGTTACTTCTTTCCACAATGTTGGCACCCTCCCATTCCCTTCACACACACACAAGTTCAGCCTCTCTCTGCAGTAAAGTCTACATTTCAACAGTGCTAAAAAGACATAAACTCAGAAATCTAAGGGATAAAAAGCAAAACAACAAAATGTTGCTTCATATTTAAGGCCATTGGCTTTTGTGTTCCATATGGTTACTGAGCTTGCAACATAACAAAAACAGATTCCAAAGATCTTTTTATCCCTCTGTTTTGTGATTTGTGCAGTCAAGCATGTTAGAGAGAGAATAAGTAACCAGAACAAAGAGCTGATCAGCAAACAGACAGCAATTTGTAATCAGTGAAGAGAATACTTCTTCCCAGGTTGAAGATGATCTTTTTTCATGTTTGTTTTGTAAATCCAGTAGTGCAGGGCCGAGCAAACACTACTGCCTAGTATCCAATTATGAACAACTGAAACCACCATCTAATAAGACCCTGCGTCTTGGTTCCAGAGAAGTAGGTCAACATCAAAAAAGGGGTAGGGGCAACTGCACAGGAATCAGTTGGCTGAGCAATAATCTCCTAAGTATCCAGCAGACACTAATGATGTAAATTGTTTGCAGAATTTTAGAGAAGTTAGTCTCTGAAAGATAGAATGATCTAGCAAGCATCATTTGGTTGATTTTATCTGTATTTTAGAAAAACAAAACAAAAAAGTAACACAGTGAAGGAGAAAACACATGCCATGCAGTAGATAGGATACTAGACTAGGAATTACAAAACTGGGTATCCAAGTCAACCCCCAAATGGCTTCATGACCTAATGCAAGTTGGAATCCGCTCAATGGAAGCAGGGGTGTGCATCCAATTAGGTCCCTTCCATTTCTTAAAACAAAACATTTGCATTTCTAAAACATTTTTTAAGTTACAAAAGACTTCTGCACACATAATATCTTTCAATCATCACAAAAATCCTGTAAGAATTAATATCTCATTTTAAAATGAGGGAGAAGCCCAGAGAGGTTAACACATTTCCCTAAATTCATCCTGCTCGTGGTTACATGCTGTGGAGTTGGTTCCGACTCATAGCAACCCTGTGTAGGGTTTCCTAGGCTGTGAATCTTTCTAGGAGCACAGAGTCTCATGTTTCTCCCAGAGTGGCTGGTAGATTCGAACTGCTGGTCTTGCAGTTAGCAGCTCAACTCATAATCCACTACACTACCACTACTTCTTAAAGTCATCCTGCTAGTATGTCACAAATTGTGATCTGACATCAACCTCAGTGCTCTTTCAACTATAGTATGCTGACTCTCTGATACTTAAGATTTACTTTCAATGTGTTTAACAGTCCTCAAAGTTTAAACTACTATATGACCCACCTAGAGTGAGTCAGTAAGGCATTTGTTGTTAGGTGCTGTGGAGTCAGTTCCAATTCATTACAACTCTATGCAAAACAGAACAAAACACCGCCAGGGCCTGCACCATATTCAAAATGGTTGTTTGAACCCATTGTTGATGCCACTATGCCAATCCATCCTGTTGGGGTTCTTACTGTTTTTGGTTGACCCTCTACTTTTCTAAGCATGATGCACATTTACTGGTACTGGTCCCTCCTGATCATCTTTCCTAAGTACAAGAGACTAGTCTCACCATCCTCACTTCTAATGAGCACTCTGATTGTACACACAAGACAGATTTGTTTAGTCTTCTGGCAGCCCATGGTACTTACAGTATTCTTCACCAATACCATAACTAAAATGCATCAATTATTCTAGTCTTCCTTATTCACTGTCCAACTTTTCAAATGCCTATAACACAATTGAAAATACCATGGCTTGGGTCAGACACACCTTAATCCTCAAATTGAAATCTTTACTCTTTAACACTTTAAAGAAATATTTTGCAGCAGATTTGCCAAATGCAATCCATTTTGTTTTGTTTTTTTGTTTTTTTGACTCCAATGCATGTATTTCCTCAACTCAAGATTGGGGCATAAAAGTCAGGTGCTCTGCCCATGGCAGGCCCAAGGAGAGGATTGTCACATGGATCACTGATAGCCCGCTGGGAGCCATACACTAAGAATCTGGAGAGCACCTGGAGAACACATCAAAAAGGAGTGGAATGGATTGCCTTGATGCCCAGTAATGCAGGTCACCTAAAGCACAGTTTTTGGAACCAACCAGCTAAAGGATTGCTACACCTAAATACAGATAGAGAAGGAACACACCAGACAAACACCCATCAGAGTCAGTGATAAAGAGCAGCTGGGAGGGGAGGGAGGAAAGGGGAAGAGTCTCCAGAGTCCCAGCATAAATCCCCTTCTGCCATTGGCTATCCTTATTCCCCACAAGTCCCTGGGGGTTAGAGTAAAGAAGGGGACTACAGGCTGGAGCAAAACCACACAAGGACAGCCAAGCAAACTATAATAGGACTAGCATCAGTCTCCCCCCAACATCCCACCCACAAGAGAAGTATCATTATAACTGGTATTTATGAACATCTTAGACTATGCTATGTAGTGGCTCTAATCCCATACACACCACAGTTGCCTGTGTTGGGAACTTTTCAAATCAGTGATTGCTGGAAGAACAGTATTTTCAGTATCTTTTGGGGTCTGTGCAGGCTTTAACAAGCCTACAGAGGAGAAACGTACTCAGGTGCTAGGTCAAGCTTACTGATCAGCCAAGATGCCACCACTGTTCTTTCCCTTTGGTCCGTCTAGAACAGTGAATATAAATTAGGAAAAACAAAAGTAGTCTGACCTGTGGGAAATGAGAGGGGAGGAAAGACAGGCATTAGGAAGCTCTGCTTCAAGACTGAAGACAGACACCAATCACCCAGACTGCTTAAGTATCACAGACAGCTCTCTCTCCCCCAAGTTCCTTTCCAGGTAGCCCCATAAGTCATTGGGCACATTCCGTCTTAGAATTGCAAGTTGTCTTCCACCTATTTATTCCTAAGGAACTGGCCCTGTAGATAGGTGTACTGGTTATTGTGTTTTGCCAGAGGCCCTCGTCCTACGTGCTCCTGTATAGGTGCCTTGGCCCCTGATATGGGATGATCAAGGCTCCAGATGTTTGGAGCAAAGAGGTCAGATGGGGAACAGCCTCTCAACTCCCACACCTTGGGATCTGAGCTCACTTGTCTTGTCATCTTGCAGGATGATGTCATGTTTGGAGGGAAATACACTGTCCCTCTCCATCCATGGGGTGGGGAAGGGACTTTGCTGGGACTCCTGAGAGGGGACGAGGGGATTGGGGAGCAGGGTCTAAACCCTCAGGCTCCTGTGCAGGTCTGTCTCTGTCCCAGACGAGCTGCTGTCAGAGTCCATTTCAGCGTTCTCATTGTGGAACCTTTCTAGCACTTTGACAAATCGGTCCCAGGCACATCAAGAGGGACTGGTAGTCAAAGTGGCCTCACTTCTCTTCAAAAGCGTCCTGCATAGTCTGACCTTGAAGGTGCAGGTGATCTTTGCAACCTACCTCATAGAAATCATACTACTACTCCTAAGAGGACTCCTCCAGAGGACTTCAGGGCAGGGGCATTTTTCTTTCTTCATGTCACAGACTGCCACTCTGATGGTCTCGTGCCGGATACATTTACTGTCATTTATGCTGTCTCTTGGATGGCTCTTCTGTTGGAAGCCAGGCTTATTGTGGTAAGGGATCTCTGTCACCGGGAACTGGAGGGAGATGAGCACCAAAGAGATGCTCTGGGCTGGGTTCTGAGCAGAGCCAGTCCACGTAACATAAACATTCATGCAGAATTTCTCATTGCGATAGAGGTTGGTGTTAAACCTCACTGTGTTATTGCCCACTGTCATCATTTGATGGGATAGTCCGGCTGATAACTGAAACATGAGCAGTAAGAAACCCCTTCATAAGGAGTGTCAAATGGACCTGTAATCAATGCATGATTCTTAGTCATGTCAACAGTGTCAGGTACAGCGATCATTCCTGAAGGAGATGCTCCTTATAAGTGGACATGATATCCCTCTTGATCCTGAAGAGACACTGCAGTGTGGTTTGCTCACTGTCCCAATCAGAGCTGAATGTGGGGTCCCACTGGCTAAGCAGTGCAGGCCCGTGGGCAGCGGCTAAGGGCCATCCTTTGTTTCTTGACTGCTGCTTCCATAAGCGTTGATTATGGATGCAAGCAAATTGATGTCTTTGACAACTTCAATATTTTCTCTATATATCATGAGGTTATTTTTTTGACCACTTGTGAGGATTTTTGTTTTCTTTACATTGAGTTGCAATTACACTGCAGACTGATAAAATCTTTTATCTTTATCAGTATTTCAAGTCCTCTTCGCTTTCAGCAAGCAAAATTGTTTCATCTACATATTGCAGGTTGTTAATGAGTCTTTCTCCGAATCTGATGCCGCGTTCTTTCCCATGTAATCCAGCTTTTCAGATTATTTGCTCAGCATACAGATTGAATAAGTATGGTAAAGGATACAAGGATACAACCTTGGCGTACACCTTCCGGATTTTAAACCATTCAGTGTCTCCTTTTTCTGTTTTAATGACTGCTTCTTGGTCTATGTGCACATTCCTCATGAGCATTAAGTGTTTTGGAGTAGCTATTCTTTGCAACTGTTATCCACTTGTTGAATGCCGTTGCATTGCCAATAAAACCCAAGTAGACATCTTTCTGGTGTTCTCTGTTTTCAGCCAAAACCTATCTGATGTTAGAAATGACATCTCTCATTCCACATCCTCTTCTGAATCTGGCTGGAGTTTCTGGCAGCTCGTTGTCAGTGTACTTCAACTGTTTATGAATTATCTTCAGCAAACTTTTACTTGCATATCATATTTCTGATATTATTTGGTGAATTCTGAATTTTGTTGGGTCAACTTTCTTTGGAATGGAAACAAATATGGATGGGTTAAGCAAATTTCTTGACGAAGACGAGTGAGTGCCTCCAATGTTCTATCAGTTTGTACAAACATTTCAATTTATACTATGTCATTTCATGGAGTCCTGCTTTTCTCCAATGTCTTCAGTGTAGCTTGGAGTTCTTCCCTCAATATCATGGATTCTTGATCATATGGTACCTCTTGAAATGATTGAATATCAACCAATTATTTTTGGTACAGTGACTCAGTGTATACCTTCCAATTCATTTGATATTTCCAGTATCGTTCAATATTTTACCTATGTTGTTGTTGGTGGTAAGTGCCATTGAGTCAGATCAGACTCAGAGCGACCCTGTATAGGATTTCCAAGAAACAACTGGTGGATTTGAACTGCTGACCGTGTGATTCACAGCCCAGTGCTGACCCTACGTCACCACACCAGGACATCTTTCAATATTGTACCCTGAGGCTTGATTTTTTTCTTCATTTCTTCCAGCATGGTATGTTAAACCCAAGTCTTTGCCCATTTCATTGTAATATTTGACTTTGTCTTCTCAAGCTGTCCTGTGAAATTTTCTGCTCACCTCATTTGCTTCATCAGTTCATCCAATTGCTTTAGCAACTTCTCTATATTCAAGAGCAAGTTTCAGAGTCTCTTATGATGTCCACTTTGGTCTTTTCTTTCTTTACTGTCTTTTAATGACCTTTGGTTTTCTTCATGTATGATGTTCTTGGTGTCATCCTACAACTCCTGTGGTCTTCCATCATTAGTGCCTGATGACTCATATCTGTTCTTAAGATGGTCTCTAAATTCAGGTAGGATATACAGAGTCATATTTTACATAATGTTTTCATCTCCCAGCACTATTATCTGACAATGTCATGCTGCTATTCATAAGGTTTGAAGTGGCTGAGCATTCAGAAATAGTTTTCCTCTCCTTCTTCCTAATCTGTATGAGTCTGAATCTCAGCTGAACCCTGTCCACCATGTGTGACCCTGTTGGTATTTAAAATACTGGAGTCATAGCTTTCAGTATCACAACAACTAGAGAGCTACTACAGTAAGAAAATGGACAGACTGACAGACAAGTGGTAAATGAGCAGACATTAGACAAGCCCAAAAAATAGAGGAAAAAGAATGGAAAAAAATGGTGAGAACCTCATAGATGTTTGGAACACTATTAAGCACACCAATATATGCATAACTGAAGTACCAGAAAGAGAGGTAAAGGTATAGAAAAGTTTGGGGGGAAATAATCAAAATTCTGAGAAATATAGTTAATATTTTTGTGCCAGTGACTGAGATAGAGAGTCTAAATACTTTTTAACGTGGATCATTTCATTCTTTTTAAAAAGAGTGTGTTCCAGAAATCACAGGAACAAGTAAAACCATATTCTTTAAGTTCTGCAATATTACACAGTACTGGTATTGACAGAATTTTTAAAAAGAAAAAATAGCAAAAAATACAAAGAAAATCCAAAACACTTAAAGACAATAAATCCTCCACTCCACTAAATATATGTGTAAAAAAGATAAAAAGTTAGAAAGCTGATATTTTACAAATGAATATTTCCAATGCAAATAAATTTGATCTTCATTAATAAATAGCTTGCCAAAATCATTTCAAAGTCTACATTGCAATGAATAAATAAAACATTTCAGCCTATTTTTTAAATCACAGTAAGTTGTTGTTGTTGTCAGGTGCCATCAAGTTGGAACCGACTCATAGCGACCCCATGCACAGCAGAACAAAACAATGTCCGATCCTGGGCCAACCTCACTACCGCCGCCACACCCGAGTCCATCAATGATGCCACCTGGCTGATCCATCTCATTGAGGGTCTTCCTCTTTTTCTCTGACCCTCCATCTTACCCAGCATGACATCCTTCTCCAGCGACTGTTCTCTCCTGACAATATGTCCAAAGTATGAGAGACTAAGCCATCCTGGCCTCCAAGATGCACTCTGGTTGCACCTCTTCCAAAACAGATCTATTGGTTCTTTTGGCAGTCCATGGCACTTTTAGTATTCTCCTCCAACACCATAACTCAAAGGCATCAATTCTATGATCTTCCTTATTCACTGTCCAGCTTTCACATCCATATGAGGTTATTGAAAATACCATGGCTTGGGTCAGGCGCACCTTAGTCCTCAAGCTGACATCTCTGCTCTTCAATACTTTAAAAAGTTCCTGTGCAGCAGATTTGCCCAATGCAATACGTCGTCTGATCTCTTGACTGCTGCTTCCACGAGTGTTGATAGTTGATCCAAGAAGAATGAAGTCCTTGACAACTTTAATCTTTTCTCCATTGATAAGAATGTTGTTTATTGGTCCAGTGGTGAGGATTTTTGTTTTCTTGACATTGAGATGCAATCCATACCGAAGACTGTGCTCTTTGATCTTCATCAGTAAATGTTTCAAGTCCTCTTCACTTTTTTAAATCACAGTAAGTATATTTGTATATAATTTTAAAAATATTTCCCAGATGTTTCCATGTAATGTTTTCCTTTTTTCAGACACAGAAAACTTGTGTGTTTTTTTGTTTTTTTGGGTTTTTTTCCAATAAGTTGGTGGCTGGTCATGCTGGTGTGTGAATAAATTTTAAGAAGCTTCCAAAAATCCTTGGCATTTGTCCACCAGAGGACATGTTGTGAGATACAATAGCACAACTGGGGCCTCTGAGTCCCTTTTCAATACCAAAAATGTGAAAGTACCTCTCTGATTTGCCTACAGCCATCCATACAAGGACTTAGGCTATAAACAGTTCCAAAGTGATCCAAATGTGATGTTATTTTTAGGCCACCCAGCACTAAGTAATGGTCAGAATGTTCTGTCCTTTTAAGTTTTAATAGGCAATGTAGGCAATGTTTCTTCGAGACAAAGCCTCAGAATGACTTTTTTTTTTTTTTTTTTTTTTTTAAATGAAGCTTGGGTAGAGATTTACAAAGCACCCACATAAAGCTGTCTCAATATTTTGCAAAAGTGTGCATTTCATTATAATAATTATATTAAATCCAGGGTAATTTCTGAAGAGCGAAGGGTCTTAGCTCATTGCATTCCAGTCTTCTCCTTTTGTTGTTGCTGTTAGCTGCCTCATGGACATGGGAACAAAACTGCTGCTACTGCTGTGCTATCCTCTGTGATCACTGTGGACCCAACCATCGTGATCCCTGGGCTTACACTAGCTGCTGATTTTTGCCATTTTATCATCCTACTCTGTCTTGGTCTGGAAGCTCCAAGGAAACCTGTTCAGCATCACAATAACACAAAAGCCTGCAATGACAGACATTAGGTGGCTGAGCATGAAGTGCACTGGCCAGGAATCCAACTGGTCTCTCATATGAAAGGCAGGAATTCTGCTGACCCACCCCACCAGTGAGTACCCCGACTCCTCTCAGTTTACAGACAAGGAACGAGAAACCTACAGAAGGGAAATGATTTCTGACAAGTCACATCATTCCACAGTGAAATTGGGTCTCCTCCCACACCCGCAACCGCCCATCCTTTAATCTTTCCACTATGCCAATCAATCTACTTTGGAGTCAAAAGTAGAATAATTTCTAGAATTTTGAACTAATCATTCCATTTAAAGCCTAGGAAAAGAAGAAGGACTATTTCAGTTTCCAGCTAAGAAAAGGAAACAGATATATATTTTTTTCTTTTCTAAAGAAGAGATGCAGGAACCAAGCTGACAAGTCCTGTGCACAGTATCATTTTCAAGCGTATCATGATTTTAAAAAAATAGAAGGAACATAAACAACACTGGCTGTTACATGAAGCGTATGACAAGTTAGTAAATGTTTTGATCCTTCTAGCGGGAAGGCAAAATGGAGTAAATGACCTCCATAAAACTGTGGACCAATACCCACTCCCCTTCATTCTGGAAGCCTGCTTTCTGCATGCAAACAGAAAAGGAAAGCAAACTAAATGAAGCTGCTCATCCATGTATAGCTAAGCTGAAAATATGTAGTAGAGGGTGTTATAGATGAGGGTGTCAACTATGAAGAGTCAGTTACCATCAGAGAGTCAGATAACAGAATCAGAGAAGACAAATGGGATGAGGGGGATGTCTTGAATAGCGCCATAGAGTACCAATTATAATAGATTAAATGAGGTTATTTGCAATTTCGCAGGGGCAAATATAAAGTCCTGGGCTTAGCTTCAAAAAGTGGCTTATTAGCAGCCCATTCAAATCAGACTTGGGGGATTTGAACTGATATTTAACTTAATATTGTTCTTGCAGTTAAGTAGCCAGTTCTGACTCATAGCTACCCTGTGACCTTGCTGTTCAAACCAACCTGGCAGTCTAGTGCTTTATCCCACAGCGTCGCATGAGTATTCCAACTTAGTATTAGTCAGTAGTTTTTCTTTTTAAATCCAAGAAACAAATGTGATTATAGGCACATACACTAAAACATGATATCCATTAAAAAAAAATTCTGGTTCTGATCTATGCAGCACAATATTGGGTGAATTAATCTCGATCTATCTCAGTTAAAGGACCTCTGGTAGCATAGTGGTTACGAGTCGGCCTGCTAACTGTTCTGCGGGAGAAAGATGAGGCTCTCTGTTCCCGTGAAGATAAAGTTAATGCAAATAAAGTGCTTGGAACAGTACCTGATGCTTAATAAAAACTATTTAAGCATCATAATTATTATCATTCAGTACACTCTAGAGTACTGAATTCAATGACACAATTCATCAAAACTTTTTTTTTTTTTTAAGGGGCAGGTAAACTAGGAATTGTTCAACAGAAGAGTACCCAGGAAGATGCAAAAATGGGGAAAAAAAGACAAAACTTAAACCCACATCAAATAAGGATCACTTATGGGATCCAGCAAGTTTAACGTGGAGACAAGATGAGCTGGAGTATTACAGAATCTGTCAACACATATCAAAAAGGCTTTCACGTGGAAGAGGAGGCAGATTTGTTCTCTCAGGCCAGAGACAGTGGGTTGAAACTACAGGGAGACAAGGTCTGGTTTAATATAAGAAAGACTGTTCTAATCAACCTAACTGTCCACAGATGGAGTGGGGTGCCTCGAGAGGCAGAAAGTTCAAGCATTGAGTTGGATGTTTGTCTGACTAGGATTTTGAGAACAAGAGTTTTTATATCAGATGGTTGGGGAGGACTAAACAACAGCTAAAATTCAGTTCTTTGCAGACATTAAGTTCTATCATTTCATGTCAGTTCTCTAGGCCCACTTTAATGGATGAGACTGTTGAGTAACATCCAACCCAAAATGAACTTGGGTAGTAACATTCCCGTTAGCTCACCACTCCTAGCATTCTAAGGAGTCCTTATGGTGCAGTGCTTTAGCACTAGGTTGCTAAACAAAAGATTGGCAGTTCAAAATCCCTAGTATGCTCTGTGGGACAAAAGAATGGCAGTCTGGTTCCATAAAGTTTACAACCTTTGAAATCCTATGAGGTGGTTCTACTACTTCCTGTAGGGTCATCATGAGGTAAAATCGATTTGGTAGCAAGAGGTTCGGTTTTGGTTTCTTAGCACACAAAAATGCAAAATTGAAACCTTAGTTAACCAGGTGAACCACACAGCCAGATAAGAGTTCTTAAAACTGCACAATGTAGAAATCCACCAGAAGCACATACACAATAATGGTCATAAATATTTAAACAAATAGCTCAAAGATCGTTAAAATGCACATTTACAATAACTATTTAATTGGCAGTGTTTTTTTTTAAATTTAATAGGGTTTCCAAGGCTGTAAATCTTTACAGGAGCAGAAGCCTCATCTTTCTCCCTCAGAACTGCTGGGTAGTTTTGAATGGTTGACCATGAGGTTAGCAGCCCAACACATAACCGCTATGCTATCAAAGCTCCTTTAATGGTAGTAAAGACTTAGAATGATTTGGAAAAATAGGAACCCTCATGCACTATTGATAGAAATATAAATTGGCATTCCTTGTTTTCTCTCCTAGAGATAATATTCACATCAAGGAAATATGGACAATAGCAGCCTTGTTTGTCAAAATAAACAACCACAAATGATCCAGTTATCCATCACCAGGTTATGGATAAATAAAATGTAGTAGTGTGATACCATGGGCTAGTTTAGGTAAACATATAGTTAAACAACAAAAACATAAAGTTAAATGTAGTAAGCTACATGACGACACATACAGTGTGAGACAGCTTAAGCTAAAATATGAATAAAAACACAAAACGAATGTTTCTATAAAGATATCCATACTTAAATGCACTGAAAACATTTATGAGAGAGGAGGACAAGGTTTGATGGCGAACTAGGCACAAAGGCTGTGCAGCCCCTCTTCAGCAAAAACAGAAAACCAAATGAAACCAATTCAGAGGATTGTCTCAGAACTCTGAGCTTCAGATAAAGGGATAAGAAAGAACAGTTCTGGTGCGGCGCTGTGGGTTAATGTGCCAGATTGCAATGTTTGAACTGCAGGATTGGCGGTTCAAGCTCACCAGCTGCTCCTCAAAAATCCTATATAGGGTCGCTATGGGTCAAAACCAACTCGACAGCACTTAACAACAACAACAACAAGATGATCAAGTGCTTACCAGGAGAATGATTTGGAACATAAGCAAGAATGAAACTGACTTCTGATTTGAGGTGGTCAACGTGTCCTATCGCAACTATATTGAATGGGAGTAAGCGAACTGAGGGACAAGGGAACACTCCCATTGCAGAAACCTGCTGTCGACTTACAGACAAAGGTGACCAGAGGTGAGACAGGTAAGAGTAGACACCACCAGGGCAAGTTCTGCTTTACATGGATCCCGAAGCAGGGCACAGAACCAGAGGGGGAGGAGACAACAGAAAGAGCCTGCGTCAACAGTCTTCCAAATTGGGTCTGGCCAGCCCTGGGTTTGTTGTAACTAGGAGAAACAATTGAAAAGATTTGAGGGATTAAAAATGGGAGGCAGGACAAGAAGCTGGTGATAGAACAGAAAGGCATCATGAACTTTCTCAGGTGGCTTTGAAGGTAAGAGACCATTGGTGGCAGTGGTTATGTGCTTTGAAGTTGGTTCCGACTCATAGAAACCCTGTATAAGGTTTCTGAGACTATAAATCTTTACAGGAGCAGAAAGCCTCATCTTTCTCCCATGGAACCGTGGATAGTTTCGAACTGCAGACCTTGAGATTAGCAGCCCGACTGGTATGCTACCAGAGCTCCTTAAGAGTCCATTGTTGTTGCTGTTAAGTGCCATTGAGTCAGTTTCAACCCATAGCAACTCTGTATAGGGTTTCCAAAGGGCAGATGGTGAACTTGAACCACTGACCTTGCAGTATAAATGACTTTGCAGTCCGGCTCATTAACCCACAGCACCACACCAGAACTCCTGCTAGTCCACTATTGTTGTTGTTAAGTGCCGTTGAGTCAATTTTGACCCATAGTGACCCTTTATATGGTTTCCAAGGAGCATCTTGTGAGCTTGAACCACTGACCCTGCAGTTAAAATGACTTTGTAGTTCTGACGCATTAGCCCATGGCACCACACCAAGATTCCTAGGTGTCACTAAAGAATTATTTTCCCATCTCTTCTTTGTGGCTATTTTTTATTATTTTATATTATTATCTTTTTGTCCCCCCTTTTTCCAGTGTTATTGTATTTGGGGTATTTTTGGGGGGGGGGGATTTATGACTTTTGTTTCTAGTTCTATCTTGTGGGAGTGATTTGTGTTCTTGCCTCACCCAACAGGAAACAGCAACTGTGACCATACGGCCAAGCTGCCAGCTACGATTTTTATCTTCGCACTGATGACTTGAGGGGAGACCTCCACGAGTACACCCTCGGGGAAGGTTCTGTGCTGCATGCAAAAGGTGCTGCACCATGCACACAACTTTCTGTGTCACACGGATTTCTGGGCAAGAATTGAAGGGGTAGGAGACAACAGGAAGAGCCTGTGCCAGGGGTCTCTTTGAAAGCAGGTCAGGCCAGCCCTGGGTTGGTTCTCACTAGGAGAAAAAGCTGAACAGACTTGAGAGTAGGAAAAACATAATTTGTGTTAGATCACAGAGGCATAGCGGGAACATCGTGAAATTTCTCAGATGGCTTGAAGGCAAGTCCGTTAGGTAGTGCTAAAGAATTACTCTTATTTCCCCACCTCTGATCATGGCTGTTTTTTATTATTTTGTATTACTATGTTTTTAATTCTTTTTCCAGTTTTATTGGCTTTATATTGTTGGGGGTTTTGTTTTGTTTTGGTGGGGGCTTATGACTTTTGAATTTAGTCTTGTTTTGTGTGTGTGTGTGTGTGCTCCTTCTATCTGGTGGGAGCTTTTCCTCTTCTTGCCTAACCTGAAAGGAGACAGCAACTGCAGCTATAGAGCCAAGGTGCAAGCTACAATTTTTATCTTTGAACTGGTGACCAGAGGGGAAACCTGTACAAGTACACACCCTCAGGGAAAGTTCTGTGCTACACTCGGAAGGTTCTGCACTATGCAAAGGTTCTGCTCTGCATGAAATACCTGCACTGTGTGGATTGCTGGGGACAGAATCGATGGGGGAGGAGAAAACAGGAAGAGCCTGTGCCAGGAGTCTCTTCCGAAGAGGCTCTGGCCAGGCCTGGGCTGATTCTCACTAGGAGAAATAGCTGAACAGACTTGAGGGGAGAAAAAAAGATTCTGTGTTGGATCACAGAGGCACAGAGGGAACAACATGAATTTTCTCAGACTTTGAAGGCAAGAATCCATTATTGTTGTTGTTGTTGTTGTTGTTGGTAAGTGCCGTTAAGTCAGTTCCAACCCATAGCAACCCTGTATAGGGTTTCCAAGGAGCAGCTGGTGAGTTTGAACTGCCGACCTTACAGTTCAAACGGCTGTGCAGTCTGGCCGTTAAGTGGTGCTAAAGAATTACTCGTATTTTCCCACAAAGTTTTTTTCTCTTTCTGTCTTTCATTGCTTTTTACAATTTCATTGAGTCATGGTGCAATGCTGTAGGACCAGCACTGGACTGCTAACCACAAAGTTGGCAGTTCAAACCCACCAGCTTCTCCTTGGAACTCTATACAGTGTCACTATGAGTCAGAAATGTCTCGACAGCACAGAACAACAAACGATGACCTCTTTCTATATTTTTCCCCTCCTGGGTTTTAATGACTTTCCACTTTCACTTTAACTCTAGTTTTTTGGTCTTACTTCTATCTTGTGGGAGCTGTTTATCTTCTTGGTTTACCTGACAAGAAAGAGCAGCTGTGAGCATACAGCCAAGCTTCAGTCACACCCTCTAAAACACGATCAAGAACCAATGCCAAGTCCTATACACCATAGCAGCATCTACAACCCACACCTGCTAAAAACACTCATAATTGAACTGTAACAGTGGTGAACAGAGAAGCCCATCTACTAATCACACTTAACAGGAGGCAATTGGAGAGTGTTTAAGAATACACCAACATACATTCATCTAATTAATACAAATACAACAACACAATGCCTATAAAGCATTAGAAATTTTCTGCTCACGATCAGAAAAGAGACAGAGTAGCTCAAACCAATGACCAAGAGGAAGACCTAGCAAATGCATTGTATAGGGAGAAGAATTGGAATTGGCTGAAAAAGAATTCACAAGAATGATACTGAGGTGCATTCAAATATTACACAAAATGTCAAGGAAAATAAGGAAGAAGCTACAAAAGTGCTATTGTTGTTGTTGTTAAGTGCCGTTGAGTCGGTTCCGACCCATAGCGACCCTGAATAGGGTTTCCGAGGCTGTAAATCTTTACGGGAGCAGATCGCCTCATCTTTCTCCCGCAGAGCAGCTGGTAGTTTCTAACTGCTGACCTTCCGGTTCGCAGCCCGATTCGTAACCACTACGCTACCAGAGCTCCTTACAAAAGTGCTATAGGAACAATCAAATGGATATACATTGGAAATAATACAAAATCTTCAAAAAGATGATCAGTACTAAAATATCAGAAATGAACAATACACTGAAAGGGCAAGGGAATAGACTTGAAGGAATGGACACCAGAATCAGCAAATGTGAAGAAAAATCTCTCAGTACTTCTAAAATAAAAGAAAAAAAAAAAAAAAAAAAAAAAAAAAAAAAAAAAAAAAAAACTTTAGAAAAGAGACAACATGAAGAGGAATAACCTAACAGTGATTGGAATTCCAGAACAGGAAAAGACAAAGAAAGCCACAGAAAAGATAGTAGGAGAGCTACTGTCAGACAATTTCCCTAACATCTTACACACAAAGACAGATTGTAAATTAAATGGTGGAAAAAATATATAGCAAGCTAATTGCAATAAAAACCAAGCAGCAGTGGAAATATTAATATGATAAAGTAAACTTTAAGTCAAAATGGATAAAATATCTACGCATGAACCTAACCAGAGAAACAAAAGACCTAAACAAAGAAAACTACAAAACGCTACTGCAAGAAACCAAGAGACATACAAAAACTTTATATGGAAGGGAAAGAGACTTCTCATAAGCCAAGCACTGCTTAAGAAGAAGAATCAAGTTAGAGGCCTCTCATTCCCTGATTTCAAAATCTAATACAAGGCCACAGTTGTCAAAACAGCCTGGAACAGAATTGAGAACCCAGAAGTAAATCCATACACACACAGTCATCTGATCTTTGACAAAGGGCCAAAATATACTAAATGAGGAACAGATAGTCTCTTCAACAAATGGTGCTGGCAAAACTGGAAATTGATTTGCAAAAGAACAGAACAAGACCCGTATCCTACACCATACACAAAAACGAGCTCAATTTACATTTGGATTAAAAATTTAAATGTAAATTCCAGTAATAGAAAGTTCAACAGTGAAAATATAGGGACAAAGTTAAAGGTTCTAAAAATGGCATACATAGACTATCAAATATTGAGGGGGGAAAAAGAACACATAAAAATATAGGAGAAAAAGTAGATGACTGGAACATACTGAAAATTAGAAACTTATGTGCATTAAAAGATTTCACCAAAAGAGTAAAAAGGGAGCCCACAGACTAGGGAAATTTTTTTTTGCAACAGCATATCAGACAAGGGACTAATCTCTAAAATTTATAGGAAACTCTAACATCTCTACAAGAATAAGACAAATACCCCAATTTAAAAATGGGCATAGGACATGAATAGAAACTTCACCAAGGAAGACATTCAGAAAGCCAACAAAAATATGAAGAAATGTTCTAGATCATTTGCCATTTGAGAGATGCAAATCAAAACAACAATGAGATTATCATCTCACACCACCAACAACAGCAAAGTTCAAAAACGCAGAGACTTGGTCCGTTCTACATTGTGGTGGGACTATAAAATGGTTCCTTCACTCTGAAAAACATTATGGTGCTTCCTCAGAAAGTTGGAAATAAGAAATACCCTAAGGAGCTCTGGTAGCGTAGTGGTTATGCATTGGGCTGCTAACCTCAAGGTCAGAAGTTCGAAACTACCAGCTGTTCTGCAGGAGAAAAATGAGGCTTTCTGCTCCCGTAAAGATTTGCAGTCTTGGAAACCCTGTGTAGGGTCACTATGAGTTGGAACTGACTCCATGGTACCTAACAACAACGATTCAGCAATTCCTCTACTTGGTATACATCCATAGGAAATATGAGCCAGAACACCAATGTTCATTGCAGCACTATTCACAATAGCAAAAAAATGGAGACAGCCTAAGCGCCCATCAATGGAAGGATTAAAAAAAAAAAAACACAACAACTTTGGTACATATACACAATGTATTACTATGCTAATTTGAAGAATAATGATGAAGCTGCAAAACACCTCATAACATGGAGGGATCTTGAGTACACATAATGCCTCATGAGGGAAGTTAGTCTAGCACAAAAATACAAATATTACAAAACGCCACTATTATAAAAGCTTAAGAAAAGATTTCCATACTAAAACAAAAATTATTTGACGATTACCAGAGGTAGGAGGGAAGGGATACAGGCCAAACACATGATAGCTTGGGTGATGGGAATGGCAATAATAAGGTGGGGGAGGGGAATACACATAAAAGGGGGAGAGGCACATGAACAAGGAGGATGGGGGAAGATTTAGCGGAGGTATGCATGGGCTAAATGGCATAGAGGTTAAATAATGATGTATACACAACCTTAGACCAACAGGGTTCTGTGATATAGGTATCGGGATATAGTCTGAATGGGTAAATGAGGGGGAATAATGTGTAAGGTGCTTGACTGTTTTATGGATATTGGTATCTCATGCCTACCACTGTAATACAGATATGTAATTGGGATAGAAAGGAATATTGGGAAATATGATTACAGAAAGCTTGTAAGCCTGTCTTCACCCTGTAACTGATTAGATTAGCTAAAGGGGCTACTAGAATTTGCCCAGGGAAATATACTTGTTAAACCTGTGTGGAGTATGGGTCTTAGGTAGAATACTGAGACCCACCCAGAACCTTTGGAGGTGGAACCTTCCCACTTGAAAAAAACATGTAGACCAACCTAAAGCAGCTAGAACACAGAAGAGATTTCTTGAAAGAAAGATCAGCAGCGGCGGGGGGAAAGGCTGTTTGTCAGTGACAATACCAAATAAGCAGTTTGCCTTGGAGTCAGCAAGGCAAGAAAAGTCAGCCTATCAGGTAAAATGCCTTTTTTCAGATTGAAACTCAAAGGGAAACCACGAGTAGTCTAGTATGCTTGCTGGTGATGACTCTGGTCTACGTGTGAGTGGAAGTGGGGGAAATGCAGCAATGAAGACATGGGCTGAGTTTGGCCATGTCCCATGGACACCTGTTGACCTTGAGATGAAAGAGAGAAGGGGAAGGCCTGGCTCGTTAAATTCATGGAGATGTGGGAGCTCACGAGTCTATGGACACTGACCTAACCATTGGGGACTAGAGTTAATAGTGAAACTGCCAGCTGTTCTGAAGTGAGGGGACGCATGCAAGAACTCCCAAATTTGACCTAGCTTGGATGGCTTGCTGACCAGAATTCAATAAATTGAAGTTTGATCCAGGAGAAAGCATAAATTGCAACAAGTTGATGAACTGGACATTTGCTTATTAATGGAGTTGCCAAAAATTACTACTTTAGATATTGGCTATCAAAAATGGGGGGCTATAAAGGCATGAAGTTACTGGCTTACAAGTTTTCATGAGGGTGCTTAGTAACAGAATGAAGGGGATCACATAGAATCCCCACTGAATAGTTTTCCTCTTGTCCAAATGGGTCTGGTGAAAGGGGATGAGGGATTATGGGGATAGGATTTTATTATTCCATTGTGAGTGATTGTTATCAGAATTAATGGCAATTGTCACAACTGTAAATGTAGAAGGGGTGCAACTAAAAGGGGGGAGGAGGCAGTTAATCTGCCATTTCAGGAACAGATGATCCTAGGGACACCAAGAGATTCAGCCAGCCAACAAACATATGAAGAAATGTTCATAGTCACGAACTTTTAAGAGACATGCAAATCAAAACAACAATGATATATCATCTTACACCAGCAATAAAAAAAACTAGAGGACAATAAATGCTGGCAGGTATATGGAGAGACTGGGACACTCCTGCATTGCTGGTGGGACTGCAAAATGGTCCAACCTCTCTGGAAAGCAATATGGCCCTTCCTCAGAAGGTTGGGAATAGAAATACCTTATGATCCAGCAATTCCTCTACTTGGTATTTACCCACAGGAAATACAAGCCTTAACTCTTGTAGATATATGCACACCAAT
>NW_006408652.1:237510-242716 GCF_000296735.1 Chrysochloris asiatica | reverse complement strand
ATTTATTTATTAAAAAATGAAAGAAAACTAGAGCTGGTAAAGATAGTAGAGATCATTGATCTAACCATGTTATTTCACAAATCAAGAAAACTGAGGTTACAAGTTGCTAAGTGAATTTGTCAAAGCTCTACAGCTATCAAATGATAGGACAATTTGTCAAGACAAATTGGAGTACAAGATGGAGTACAGATCCAGACTTCTTGACCCCAAATTCTTTACAATAATAAGAAAGCAAAGAATTTAGGGTCGAGAAGTCTGGATCTGTACTCTATCTCAGCCACACACTAAGTCAATATCTCAGTTTCCTCATCTGTACATTAACAACAACAACAAAAAACCCCATCAACCCCACTATTAACAACTTGATTGTGACTCACAGCAACTCCATATGGGATTTCCAAGACAACAGATCTTTACAGGAGTAGACAGCCTCATCTTCTGCAGAGCAGCTGCTGGGTTTGAACTATTGACCTTGCAGTTTACAGCCCAATACCTAACCCTTGGTGCCACCAGGGATCATTATCTGTACAAGGAAGTTGTTTATTCAGGACTTATTCAATTGCAAGAAATGGAGACACAACTTAAACTCAGTGAACGCTAAGGGAACTGTCATTTTAGAGATGAAGGGCAGATCTCAGATCTCAGACACAAGTACATCTAGGAGCACACACATTATCTTCTAGGCACAATGTGTCCTTCCATAAGCATCACTGTGATGGTTTCATTCTCTCCTACTTCAGAAGCACATCAGTTGCAGTACTCTGCACTTATTTATTTACATGGACTCTAGAGGAAATATCCTCCAAAGAAAATGTTGCTATAACTGAAAAGAAAGGAAGGCATTTGGAAGGTTTTGGGGCGGGTGAGGTGGGGGGACTTTTCTAGAGAAGCAAAACCAGTGATGCTTATTCATTTAGATATACAGAAAGGAAATGACTCACACAGATGTCAGGCTGGAGGCGTCTCCTGACTCATGTAGCTGTTAAATCCAAGATCAGCAAACGTCCAGATCCAGAGGTAAATGACTCCACACCTGGCAGGTAAGATGGCAGGCTGCTGAAAGCTTGCAGGATCTGCAGGCAATATAGCAGGCCACTGGCTCAATTTCAAAGAATTGGAGGTCATCTGACAAACCAGATAAAGGAAGCTTACCCAGGAAAATACAAACAAGCATTCCCAGAATGTCCAAATATACTGAAAGGTGGCCACACTCTCAAAGAAATTTCCATTCAGTTGATTGGTTGTTTCAGATCTATGCACATTTTGTTATAATACTTTTCTTTCTCTATTCAAGTTGACCTTTTAAAACTTTCTGTTCAGCTTTATCATTTCTTCTACTCTCTTTACCTACTCTGTTCAAGAGCAAGTTTCATAGTCTCTTCTTATATCCACTTTGGTCTTTTCTTTCCTTCCTGTCTTTTTTAATGACCTTTTGTTTACTTTGTTTATGATATTCTTAATGTCATCCTACAACTCATATGTTCTTTGGTCATTAGTGTCCAATGTGTCAAATTGATTCTGGAGATGGTCTCTAAACTCAGGAAGAAATTTACTCAAGGTCATATTTTGGCTCCTGTGGCCTTGTTTTAATTTTTTATAGCTTCAACCTGAACTTGCATATGAAATCCTAGTAGATACTAATAACATCACAAGAAGTTACAGGACTGGAACTTTAGTTCTAAAATGATGGCACTGAAGTAAATACTCTTAAAGTTGTGCCTTTTTAAATCTTACTGCTCCTGGGATGAGGGGTAAATTCTTCACAAACCCACTCCAGTATCATGCCACTGTGGCCTTCTGGAGGCTAAGTCATAAATTATTATCAGCATAGACAATAAACTTTGTGAGTGTCTTAGAACTTCTTCAAACATGAAAACCATGAAGACGAAGAAGTTTATCTATTCCCTCTTTATGTGCGTGCGCTAAACACTAAATATATTCAGTCTTTCAGCTGTATCTTCCAAATGACTTCATTTTTACCTGTATTCCTCAGTTCTGCATTTTGAGCCACAGTAAGTACAAGACAAAAAGCTCTAAAGTATTCTCTTTACACCTCTTTAAGTTCTAAAACACTGTAATTTTCTACAAATACATTTGAGTATTTTAAACTTAATTGCCATTCACTATTGTGCTGTAGGATTCGCACTTAACTGCGAACCAGTTGCTCCTTGGAAACCCTACACAGGGTCACTATGAGTCAGAACTGACTCGATGGTACTTAACAACAACAAACATACACAAAAGACAGTTCAAAATAAAACAGTAAGATTATAGGAAGTTCTAAGTAATCATGTTAACTTTGATTTCTCTGCCTTATCTCCTGTTTTGCATTTCTCCCAAGATGAAAAATTTTAAGTTCCCAGCACTTAACCAGTCATCAGACAATGGTGGTAACAGGAATAATAAAACATTTCCTTTGAATAGGCCTTACACATCTATCAGTTCGTTCATGAGTACCCACTGTGTACAGTACCTGGAAGGGATAAATGGTATAAAACATATGGGAATTGGCTATATAGTTTACAGTATACAAAAAGGACAGAGTCAAAATATATCCCCAGTGACTAGAATACACCTGGTACACAGCAGGTACTCAATAAATATTTATAAAGTATATTAAATTTAATAAAGTATTAAACAGCAAAGATGCCATTTTGATAACCAAAGTGCACCTGACCCAAGCCATGGCATTTTCAGTTGCCTCTTGTGTATGAAAGCTTAACAATGAATAAGGAAGACAGGAGCTAAGAGTTGTTGCATCTGAATTATGGTGTAAGTGAAGAATATTGACAGTACTATGGACTATCAAAAGGAACTCTGGTGTGTAGTGGTTATGAATTGGGCTGCTAACCTCAAGGTCGGCAGTTCGAAACTACCAGCCATTCCAGGGGAGAAAGATGAGGCTTTCTGCTCCCATAAAGATTTACAGCCTAGGAAACCCTGTGCAGGGTGGTCACTATGAGTCGGAACCGATGCTACAGTATTTAACAACAATAGACTATCAAAAGGACAAAAATCTGTCTCATGAGACATACAGCTAGAATGCTCCTTAGAAGCAAAGATGGTGAGACTTCATGGCATGCATTTCTTGCATGTTAGTAAGAGGAACGAGTCCCATGAAATGGACATCATGCTTAATAAAGTCGGAAGTCAGCAAAAAAAAAAGAGGCAGTTCCCCAACAAGATGAACACAGTATCTACAACAATGGGCTTAAACACAACAACTGTGAGGATGGCCCAGGACTGGCAGCGTTTTATTCTGTTTTGCATAGGGTCCTTATGAGTTGGGACTAACTCAAGGGCACCTAACAAAAACATGAGTAAACAAGTGAGAGAACACAAAAATGTCAATATAAAAATAAATGTTGTTGTTATGTGCCGTGGAGTCGGTTCCAACTCATAGCGACCCTGTATAGGTTTTCCGAGGCTATAAAGCTTTACGGGAGCAGAACGCCTCCTCTTTCTCCCGCAGAACAGCTGATAGTTTCAAACTGCTGACCCTAAGGTTTCGCAGCCCGATTTGTAACCACTATGTTACCAGAGCTCCTTAATAATAAATATTACGTAATACAAAAATCATATCTCCCCCAAGATGTGATCTTACATGATCAGCTGGCTCCCATATAATTATCCTACGTGTAGAATTCTCACTAATGTAATGTTCATGAGGCTAGATATAATCTTAAGGATTAAGTTGCATATTGCGTCTCTCTCTTTTGAGATATAAAAGAGATTAAACATGCAAGCAGAGCTCAGAGGGGCCTACTGCCACCAAGAAAGAAGAGCTAAAAAGTTAATCCTTTGGACCTGGGCTCCCTGCACTGTGAAGCTCCTAGATCCAGGGAAAGATTGATGACAAGACACAAGAAGATCTCCAAGGAATGCTGGACCTACAGATGCTGCAGGAGGCAAGAACCTTTCTCCAGAGCCGACACTCTGAATTCAGGCTTCTAGCCTCTATTTGATAAAGCCTTCCACTGTGGGATTTCTGTTATAGCAGCACTACAGAACTGACACCAAGTATACAGCACTGCTGGGACTGTCATTCCTCAGCCCCACCCCACCCACCCCCTTTGAAACGGGTTATGGCATATAACACTTAAAGAGTATAGACTTAGAGTTCAACATGTGACCATGGCAATATTCTGTGATCTCTTTAAACATATCCATTCATTAAGTCATTCAACAAATCTTTACTGAGAATCCATTACATGACATACACTGTCAGAGAAGTAGAGAATAGGCTTAAAGCACTGTTATGTAATGAGCCAAGACATGGAAGTGCTTAGTATAGTAACTGGTTCATAGTTATGGTGGTTATGTGCTGTGGAGTCTGTTCTGACTCAGCAACCCTGCACAGAGTTTCTGAGGCTGTAAATCTTTATAGAAGCAGAAAGCCAGAAGCCCGACTTGTAACCTCTATGCTACCAGATGTCCTTTTAGTTAATAGTTGTTAAGTGCTGTAGAGTCTATTCTGACCCATAGCGACCCTATATAGGGTTCTCAAGGAGAGGCTGGTGAGATTGAACTGCCAACCTTGTGGTTCAAACTGACCTTACAGTCCAGTGCATTAGCCCACACTGCCACACCAGGACTCCACACCAGTTCATAGTGTACACTAAATATATGGTAGCTTTCATTTGTCATATTGTACCTAATAATCCTCATTCTCCTGAGACACCTAGAAAACCAAACAACTGAGGAGATAGAATAAGGATGACTACTACATCTTCCCAATTACAAAACAAAACAATGACAAGCCCATGACCAAACGCTTGCCATAGGTTTGCACTTATGCTCAACGAACCTCTTCTACTGGAAGAGGACAGCGAATATAGACCTGGCAGCAGCCCCCATTACTGCAAGAGACCAAGTCATCACAAGAGAATGTTGTAGGCAAAAGGAATCGATTTCTATGAGGAAATGTTTGGCAGTAACTACAGATATTTAAAGGACTTCTGGTATGGTGCTGTAGGATCAGCACTGGACTGCAAACCACAAGGTTAGCAGTTCAAATGCAGCAGCCACTCCTCAGGAACCCTATAGAGTTGTTATAAGTTGGAACAGACTTAATGGCACTTAACACAAACAAGCGGCACAGTGATGCTCTTGGTTTGACTTTTCAGTTTGAAGCCCACTCAGTTGTTGCCAAGTGCTGTCGAGTTGGTTCTGATCCATAGCGACCCTGTATAGGGTTACTGAGGAG
>NW_006408652.1:234501-237410 GCF_000296735.1 Chrysochloris asiatica | reverse complement strand
TACAGATATTTAAAGGACTTCTGGTATGATGCTGTAGGATCAGCACTGGACTGCAAACCACAAGGTTAGCAGTTCAAATGCACCAGCCACTCCTCAGGAACCTTATAGAGTTGTTATAAGTTGGAACAGACTCAATGGCACTTAACACAAACAAGTGGCACAGTGATGCTCTTGGTTTGACTTTTCAGTTTGAAGCCCACTCAGTTGTTGCCAAGTGCTGTCGAGTTGGTTCTGATCCATAGTGAGCCTGTATAGGGTTACCGAGGAGAAGCTGGTGAGCTTGAACTACTGACCTTACCGTTCAAACTGCTTTGCAGTCTGGCGCATTAACCCACAATGCCACACCAGGACTCCAAACCCACCAAGTTGTTGTTGTTAAGTGCTGTCGAGTTGGTTGAGACTCATAGCGATCCTGTATAGGGTTTCCAAGGAGCAGCTGGTGAGCCTGAACCGCCGACCTTGCAGTTCAAACGGCTTTGCAGTCTGGTTCATTAACCCACAGCGCCACTATGAAATAAAGACCCGGCAATTTGCTCGTGTAAATATTACAGCTTAGGAAACCCTATGGGGCATTTCTAATCTTGTTAAATGGGTTGCTATGTGTTGGAATCGACTCAAATGCCCCCAACAACCACATAACATGTGATGCATCTTCACGGGCTGTTACAGGGAAGAGAGACAAGAGTTGTTCATTATCACTTCCAAGGAGGGAAGACCTGGATAAAGGACACAGGGAGGGAATTTGGTTACCTAAAATGTGACATGGCTGAAATAGAGGCAGACATACTAGGGAAAGGAAGGGCTGGAGGAAAGTCCGGCCTCCATCAAGGCATTATTAAAAAGGTTAGATGTCCTTTCAATAGTACTTCTAATATTAAGCTGCAATGAGCATTTTGAGAATGGCCTGGGTCCTAAGCCCCATTTGCGTGCAGTGTAGGAACTAACAGGAACATGTAACAAACTTACATACACACCTTAGGGACACAAGTTGGATGTGGCTTGAAAGAAGAAAAATGATCACAACCAAATAAATGGAATTCACTATATTATGCCTTTTCCTTCCTTGGGATAGGAAGGTGAAATGGGGTGGAGGAGGGGTGATAAAAGCTTTTAAATATAAAATAGCTTAATGATAATTATGATGCCTTACACACAAGACACTTCACAGTTCTCGACTTATTCATATATACTGTCTCATTAAGCCTGCAGGAATATGGTTACATTGCAAATATTATTTAACAGTAAATGTCATTTCTATATAAATCTGCTTTAATTACGTAATCCATAACAACAATTCAGTTATTCTCTTTCAGCGCTCCATTAATCCTTCCGTTTCCTATGAAGAGAACAGACAGGTATACGTTTTTCTATGTATTTCCACATCTCATCTGAGTATCTCTGTCCTTGGGAATAGGTGCATCATAAAAGTGCCTGTAGAACATTACAGCTTTAAGAAAAACTGTTGTTAGTAAGTGCCATCAAGTAAGTTCTGACCCATAGCGACCTTGTGTAACATTTCTGAGGAGTGGCTAGTGAGCTTGAACCACCAACCTTGTGATTCAAACTGGCTTTGCAATCCAGCACATTAATCCATGGTGCCACACTATGATTCCAAGAAAACTGTGGAGGAAATAAAATCTGAAGGAGTGAGTGATAAGGTAAAAGTTGATGGGTGGGGATATGTCATAAACAAGAAAATCGATGTTATTGTTGTTAGGTGCCATCGAGTCAGTACGGACTCATAGCGACCCTATTTGTCAATGAAAAAGGACAAATGCCAGTTGAAAATATAGCAAGAAAATTTTCTCTGGAAGAAGTTTAAAAATGTATCTTCTAAAAGATGTCATGACAACAAAACAAACATAAGTTAGAAATGATATCTAATGAGAAACCAAGAACAATATACTTAGAAAGGGATTGAAGTGAGAAAAATCTCAGAATTGCGCACACTTCAGATGTATTTTCTACCAAATAATTCTATTGATATTTAAAGAAGACTATTGGCTGTGATAATGGCAAATTTTCATGTTTCCCCAAACAATAGATTGACAATTCTTCGGGATTCCCAGTAGGAATCTTATCTTAGACATTACTGTATCAAATATATATATCGACCTTGGGTCAAAAGTCATAGAATAAGAAAAGCTTGCTAAAGTAAATTCAATGTCTTGAATTATGACTTGAAATAGTCTCAAGACCATTTTGTCATTTCATTCATCTCAACACGTATTTGTGGAATTCAAAGGAAGGACTGAGAAAATAGTCTTGTGCTTAAGATCAAAAACCACCTAGAGAGATGAAGAATTTATATGACCAGCCCTTGAGGAGAGCTAATCTGGCATGAGATAGGCACAAGTATAGATATGTTTAAGAATTTGTATTCTGTGGTGAGTTTCATGATAAAAGAACAACAATGTCTACATGAGTGATAAGTCAAATTATAAACTACTAATTAAAGAGATGGTTCATTGGTAGAATTCTCATCAACCATGTGAGAAACTTGGGTTTGATACTCAGTGAATGCACTTTATGTGCAGTAATTCTGTCAGTGGACAAGTTTAAATGAAACTTCCAAATTAAGACATACTAAGAAGAAAGGTCTTACAATCGACTTCTGAAAATCAGCCAAAGTAAATTTTATGCATAACAAATATGTAATTTTCAATTGGTCATAGGGATGGCAAAGGACCAGGAGGCATTTTGTACATGGAGTTTCTTGGCTGCTGCTTCCATGAGTGTTGATGGCTGATCCAAGAAGAATGAAGTCCTTGACAATCTTTTCTCCATGGATAAGAATGATGTTTATTGGTCCAGTGGTGAGACTTTTTGTTTTCTTTATACTGACATGCAATCCATACTGAAGGTTATGGTCTTTGATCTTCATCATTAAGTACTTTAAGTCCTCTTCA
>NW_006408652.1:230017-231494 GCF_000296735.1 Chrysochloris asiatica | reverse complement strand
AATGCATTTGAATTATGGTGTTGGAGAATGAGGACCACAGACTGCCAGAAGAACAAACAGGTCTGTCTTGAAGAAGTGCAGCCACAATGCTCCAAAGACAGGATGGTGAGATTTCCTTCATCTCTCATACTGTGGGCATGTTTTCAGCAGGGACCAGGCCCTGGAGAAAGAGAAAATGGAGGGTCATCAAAAAAGAGGAAGACCCTGAAGGAGATGAACTGACACAGTGGCATCAGCAGTGGGCTCAAATGCAGCAACTGTGAGGCTGGCACAGGAACGGGCGGTGTTTTGTTCTGTTGTGCATAGGGTTGCTATGAGTCGGAGCCAACTAGACAGCATTTAACAACAACAACCAATAAGCACCTTTTGGATCAATAAGTCCATTTTGATTGTCAGGGCACTGACATGGGACTTAGCTCCTACACATTTGCCCTACTTCAAAGGTGTCCTGGTTTGGGTACTCAGAGATATGGTCACTCTAATACTGACTCCGGTGTTCAAATAGAATAATCAACTCATATCCATAGAAACAAGGAGCTCTGGTAGCCTAGTGGTTACGAATCGGGCTGGGAACTGCAAGGTCAGCAGTTCGAAACTACCAGCTGTTCTGCGGGAGAAAGATGAGGCTTTCTACTCCAGTAAAGATTTACAGCCTCAGAAACCCTGTACAGGGTCGCTATGAGTCGGAACCGACTCCACAGCACATAACAACAACAACATCCATAGAAACATAACATTGCACACAGGCATATTTGGTTATAGGCAAGGAATGAAAATGGATAGAGAGTGTAAACTAAGGTAGAGAGAAATCCAGTAACTGCTTAATAGCACACGGGCTAGTAAGGTTGAAAAGCTAGGATTTGAACCCATTCAGTTTGAATCAGGAGGGACCAATCTCTGGAGAAGGACATCATGCTTGGTAAAGTGGAGGGTCAATGAAAAAGCAGGAGACCCCTTCCCCTGGCCCACAGGAGGTGAATTGGCACAGTGGCAGCAGCAATGGCTTAAGTGTCATAACAATTGTGAAGATGGCGTAGGACAGGCAGTGTTTCGTTTTGTTGTACATAAAGTCACTATGGGTCGGAACTTACTCAACCGCACCTAACAACAAGAAGTCTGAATCCAGAGCCTACTCTTTAACCACTACGTTAGGCATGTTTCCATAATAAAGTAAGGCCTAACTGGTTTGCAAACAATTTAAAAATTTTTAATAACTACTTTTGACAAAGGTGTAAATGATAGGTATCTTCATACACTCCTGATTCATTTGCAAATAAGGACACTTTGGAAATTTGTATCGTAATTTAAAATGTACATATACTTGAACCAATAATCTAACTCTAAGAACTTGAAATAATAGTAATTAAGGATGAGTATAGTGGTTATGAATCGGGCTGCGAACCTTAAGGTCAGTGGTTCGAAACTACCAGCCGCTCTGCGGGAGAAAGATGAGGCTTTCTACTCCCGTAAGGATTTA
>NW_006408652.1:222795-229917 GCF_000296735.1 Chrysochloris asiatica | reverse complement strand
TTCCATCTTCTTTTGATGCTTTCTGCATCATTCAGTAATTTGCCCAGAGAATCCTTCAATAATGGAAGTCAAGGCTTCAATGTTTTCTTCAGTTCCCTCAGCTTGAGAAATGCTGAGCGTGTTCTTACCTTTTGGTTTCCTGAATCCAGATCTTTGCACATTTCATTGTAATATTTGACTTTGTCTTTTCTAGTCGACCTTTGAAATTTTCTGTTCGGCTCTTGTACTTCCTCATTTCTTCCATTTGCTTTCGCATCTCTATGCTGGAGAGCAAGTTTCAGAGTCTCTTCTGGCATTCATTTTCATCTTTTCCTTCTTTTTTGTCTTCCTAATGACTTTTTGCTTTCTTCCTGTATGATGTTCTTGATGTGATCCCGCAACTCTTCTGGTCGTGTTTTATGTATCTATCTTTTCTTCAGCTCATCTCTAAATTCAGGTGGGATATATTCAAGGTCATATTTTGGCTTTCATGAACTTGTTTTCATTTTCTTCAGCTTCATTCTGAATTTGCATATGAGTAATTGACGGTCTGTTCCACAGTCTGCCCCTGGCCTTGTTTTGGCTGATGATATGGAGCTTTTCCACCATCTGTTCCCACAGATGTAATCAATTTGATTTCTGTGTATTCCATATGGTGAGCTCTTATGTGGTTTAAAAAAGGTATTTGAAATGAACAAATTGTTGGTTTTTCAGAATTCTATCATGCAATCTCCAGCATCATTTCTATCACCAAGACCATATTTTCCAACTACTGATCCTTCCTCTTTGTTTCCAACCTTAGCATTCCAATTGCCAGTGATTATCAATATATCTTGACTGCATGTTTGATCAAGTTCAGATTGAAAAAGTTGGTAGAATTTTTCTATTTCGTCCTCTGGCTTTAGTGGTTGGTGTGTAAATTTGAATAATAGTGGTATTAACTGGTCTTTCCTATCACAGACAGTGTTGTACCTCATGACAGATCTTAATATGTTCTTTTTGATGGTGAATGCAACACCATTCCTCTTCAGTTTGTCATTCCTGGCACAGTAAATCATGTGGTTGACAGATTCAAAATGGCCAATACCAGTCCATATCAACTTACCAGTGCCTAAAATATCGATGTTTATGTGTTCCATTGCATTTTTGACAGTTTCCAGTATCCTAGATTAATACTTCATACATTCCATGTTCCAATTATTAATGAATGTTTACAGCTATTTCTCTTCATTTTGAGTTGTGCCCCATCAGCAAATGAAGGTTTTGTGGGCTTTACTCCCAAGAGCTTTACTCTATTCGCATCATCATGGTCAACTCTACTTTGCAGAGGCAGCTCTTCCCCATTCGCATTTTGAGTGCCTTCCAACCTGAGGGGCTAATTTTCCAGCACTATGTCTGACAGTGTTTCTCTTCTATTCATAAGGTTTTCAGTGCCTAAATATTCAGAAGTAGTTCATCTCTTCTTCTTCCTAGTCTGTCTTCCTCTGGAAGCTCCTCTGAAACCTGTCCACTGTGGGTGACCCTGCTGGTATTTAAAATACCCATGGCATAGCTTCCAGAATCACAGCAACTCACAAGCCACCACAGTACAACAAACTGACAGATGAGTGGTGGGCAGTGAGCATAGTGTCTATTAAATTTTGCTAAGGAAACAGATAACTGTAGCTTCTTACATGATCTTTGGAAAAATGACTTAAATTCCCAGAGTATCAATATCCTCATCTGCATAATATGTAAGAATTGTTGTTGTTGTTGTTAAGTGCCGTCGAGTTGATTGCAACCCATAGTGACCCTGTATAGGGTTTCCAAGGAACAGCTGATGAGTTTGAACTGCTGATCTTGCAGTTCAAATGGCTTTGCAGTCTGGCACATTAACCCACAGCGCCACAGAACCTACCAAAAAAGGTTGCTGAAAGTTTGAGTGAAATTATAAAGTGCTTCAGGCATTGTATGGTTCATGGAAACACTCAATGAACCTAAACTATATTTATAATTATTAATATGTGATTTTACACATTTTCCAAAGAACGAAAGAAAGTGACACACAATAGGAATTTTTCCAAGATGTCAGGCAAGCTTCTAGTTCCTATCCCTCATCACAACATGGGGCTGCTGTTTCCTAGATGCACATGACATACAAGAAGTCATAAATGTGAGCAGCATTCTATACTGGCCATTTTGTTCATTTCTTTGGGGATATAAGAGGAAAGAAGACTGCATCTACCATTCACCAAACACTATATACACTATGTTCTCATTTCATTCTTACAGTAAAACTGAATTCAAAGTATCAAATGAAAATAAAAAATCTTACATAAATACAGCCAATTTCACATAAAATTTGAGAAGACTTACGAAAGAGTATACAAGAAATTTTCAGGGTGACTAAGAAATGAAAAGTCAGAGGATATTTTTTTTAAATAAAATTCATAACCACAAAAAAATTCATAACAACAGCAATTACCAACTATACCATATCCCCGCTACTATGCAACATGTTAAATGCAACAGAGGTGAATACTGTTATATACACAGTACTGCAACAGTATGGTGGATGGATAGAATGGGTATAGGAGAGGGGTATACCCACAAATATATATATAAGCTTGACAGAAGTTATTTGTACATGGCTATTTAACTTTGCTGCAAATACACCGATGAATGTGGTGGAGCATACAGGGGGAAAAATTATGAAAACTTCTTAAACATAATAAGTACCTTGAAGGAATGAGTCACTGAGCTTGGGGGTTCAGAATCATAGTCTTGGGGTACACCATGGTCAATTAGCATAACATACTCCAAAAAGACAATGTTCTACATCCTATTTCGGTGAGTAGTGATTCAGATATTAAAAGCTGTGACCTCAAGAGCAACTATTGGCTTCTCCCTATCCGGAGTGAAGAAAAGTAATGGAAACTGAAGCTGAACAGAAACAATTTAGTTAGTGGACTTATGGACTACATGAGCATCAGCCCGTGATCCTCAGACTAGAAGAACTAACAGTACCCGCCTACCACTATCAACACCTCTGAAAAAGATCACATTAGAAGGTTCTGTGTAGAGTGGGAGGAAAATGTGCAATGGAACTCAAAATCATAAAAAGACGAGGTTTAACGGTCAGATTGAGACTGGTGGAACTCTGAAATTACAGCCCTTAGTCACCCTTCAGGTCTAGAACTGAACTCATCCCAGGGGCTCAATTTTCAGCCAAACAACAGATAAAACTATAGGGGGAACTAAAACAGTTGTGAAGTATGTGAACCTTAGAATAATCAACCATTTGAGATCAAGCGGCAGCATTTATGCAAGGACAAATGTTAGCAAAGGAGGAGGAATGGGAATAAAAAACACAAGGAGGAAGTGGGATAAGTGATGTTACATTTAGGGGGTTGCAGTCAATGAGATGAAACCAAAATGTGTATGGTTGTCTAATGTAAAACTTATGATGTGCTCTGTAAACCTTTACCCAATTAAAAATAAAATCACAACATCAGGGATAAGTCATATTGATAGTAGATGCCCTTGATATAAGGTAATGCAAATGATGGTACTTCAACACTCTGATCTTCCACCAAAAAAAAAAGCCGTAACTCCAGTCTGAAACCATTAAAAAAAAAAAAAAAAAAAAAAAAAACTCAGAAAAATTCTTACTTTCATACTGAGGGGCATTCTATAAAATACTTGACCAATAATTCTCAAAACTGTCTAGTTAACAAAAGAACAAGAAAATTCTAACATAGTTTGTTAGATTACTCTTGACTTTGATAGTTTCAGAGTCAAGAGTAATGTACAGACAATAACCTATGGATAATCTATAGTCATTATAGTCTCCTGGATTGGATCTTGGGAAGGAAAAAGAAAACTAAGGTAAACAAATGAAATATAAATGTTGGAAGTTGTTGGAAGTGCCGTCGAGTCAGTTCTGACCCATAGTGGCCCTGTATAGGGTTTCTGAGGCACTGCTGGTGAGCTTGAACCGCTGACCTTGCAGTTCAAAAGGCTTTGCAGTCTGGCGCATTAACCCACAGTGCCACACCAGGACTCTAATGAAATATAAATAGACTTTAGTCAATAACAATGTGCCAGTATTGGTTTATTAATTGTGAAAAAATATACCATTCCCATGTAAAATGCTATTAATAAGGGAAACAAGTGAATATTGGGGCATATACAAGTTTTCTAAAACTTATGATTGTAACTGTTCTATAAATCAAAAACTATTCTAAAACTAAAAGTTTATTTTAAAAAGAGAGAGAGATGTCCAGGATTTAGTCATGGTAATTGAATCAGGATTTTTCCGAGTAGGAGGCTGAAATCTAAATTCTAACAACTGACCACAGTTGAGTTGAAAGCATACTGAAGTTGGGAGCCACTACTCAGTCTATATGTCTACATCTACTTCCCTGATAACTGTATCTATATCCCAAAGACGAAGGTTAAAGGTAGTAAATGTAAAGCACTGTATTTCTGTGTTTGATTTATTTGCTTAAGTAGAAAAGGGGAAGAACTAGCTGGCATGGCATTCCTGTAGACAAGAGCCCGGCAGTTGCACATGCCATGAAATAAACTACAGAAAGTGAATCCTGGAAATGCAGTGCCCTGAAACAGAGAGTGCAGTAGCACTGTATCCAGTGTGTTCTAGTGCAAAGTTGGGCATTCCATTCTTGTGGGCCCATCTTTACCGGGGGTGTTACAGTGTAAATCAGAAGTCCTTAACCATGGATCTACAAGATCTGGAAATGTCTATGGCTATAATGTTTATAACCAGATGTCCATATGTTCTAAGGAGTACTTCTTTAGATTTTCTCAAATCCTCAATGGATTCCATTACTCCAATGATAGTTCAGAACCACTTCTACTGTGTATCTTGAGGAATGCAATCAAGATGGGATGGAGGGCTGGAAATCTTTCCTTAGTCAAAATAGGGTCCATTCATCTGTCCATGTGTATCCTTAAACAACCTTTTGGGCAAGTCTAGGTAAAATTTGGAACCACCAAGTCCACTTAGAGCATTCCTATGTCATTCAAGACAGCTACAATGGAAATAACAAATAAATATATCAGTCAAGGAAAGTTATCTGTCTGTCAAAAATGTTCAATAAGATACAATGACTTGTAGTGCATAGAAAACATTACTTGGTAAGGAGTCCTGGTGTGGTGCTGTATGATAAGCACTGGACTTCTAACCACAAGGTCAACAATTCAAACCTACTGGCTACTCCTTAGAAATCCTATACAGGGTCACTGTGGGTCAGAACCTACTTGACAACACTTAACAACAACATGAAATACCTTTACATTTAGTTTTAGCTGATTGGCATTATCCTTATACATATAATGACCCTCAATTTCCCATAATGTTGATGTAAATAATTACAAGGTTCTCGGACTTGTATACTTTCAGAACTAGACGGTGAATACCACGGATGCTGATGGGAAAATAAATCTGTAAACCCTTTTTAAAAGCAATTTGACAATAAGCATCAAGAGCCTGAAAAATTATTTGCTGGAGACCTGTCCTAAGGGGCTGGGTATGTCTATCATAGTTTATTGGTTATTATAAAAATAATAATAGTAAAAATGATCAACAAAAGTAAATACTTCGATTAGCAGTATTTCAGAAAACTGTGATGAAGCCACTTGAAGGAAATGTATGCAGTCATGAAAATGTTTCTAAAGCACTTAGACTGAGAGTGAAGTAAAGAAAAAGGAGGTACAAAGGAGGGAACTGTCCCAGTGGCTCTGTTGACTGCATAAAAAACAGTTATGTCCGACCAACCACTAAGTTGGAAGAAATGAGGAAGTCAAAGAGCTGAAAAGAAAATTTCCAAGAGAAGTTCAAGAAGAACAAGTAAAGTTTTATACTAAAATGTGTAAAGACCTGCAGTTAAAAACCAAAAGGTGATCTAAACCTTTTGTTTAGAAACCAAATGTATTTCTAAAGTTGAAAGAACTGAAGAAAAAATTCAAGCTTTCACTTGTAATATTGAAGGATTCTGGTGCTGCAGGATAATGCACTGGACATCAAGGTCAGTTTTGAGCTGCAAGGTAGGCAGTTCAAACTTACCAGCCGCTCCCCAGAAACCCTAGATAGGGTTGCTGTGAGTCAGAATCAACTTGACAACACTTAACAACAACAACAATGGGCAAATTACGATAAAATAATATACTCTGTGTATACCTTCCACCTTCTTTTGATGAGCAACAACAATGGACATCAAAAGAAGATGGAAAGTATACACAGAGTCACTGTACCGAAAAAGAAATGATTGATATCCAACCATTTCAAGACGTAGCGTATGATCAAGAACCAAAGGTACTGAAGGAAGAAGTCCAAGCTGCACTGAAGGCATTGGTAAAAAAACAAGGTTCCAAGAACTAAAGGAATACAAATTGAAATTTTTGAACAAACTGATGCAACACAGAAGTTGCTCACTCATCTATGCCAAGAAAGCTGAAAGACAGCTACCTAGTTGACAGATTGTTAGAGATCCATATTTGTGCCCATTCCAAAAAGAGGTGACCAGTAGAATGTGGAAATTATTGAACAATATCATTAACATCACATACAAATAAAATTTTACTGAAGATAAAAAATGGTTGCAACAGTACATAGACAGGGAACATTCAGAAATTCAAGCTAGATTCAAAAACTTATGTGGAGCTAGGGATATCACTGCTAATATCACATGAATCCTGGCTGAAAGCAGAGATGTTTACTTGTGCTTTGTTGACTATGCAAAGACTTACAACTGTGTGGATCACCACAAACAATGGATACATTGCAAAAAATGAGTATTCCAGAACACTTGATTGTGCTCAAGAGAAACCTATATACAGACCAAGAGGCAGTCATTAGAATTGAACAAGGTGAATACTGAATGGTTTAAAATCAGGAAAGGGGAGTGTCAGGATTGTATCCTTTCACCATACTTATTCAATCTGTACGCAGAGCAAATAATGTGAGAAGTTGCATTGAAGAACATAAATTTACAAATATCAAAATACTAGAAAGCATCTTCTCAGACCACAATGCTATCAAATTAGAAATCAACAATAGGAAGAACAAGTAAATTAAGTCAAATATATGGAAACTGAATAACACCCTGCTGAAAAGCGACTGGGTAGTAGAAGAAATTAAAC
>NW_006408652.1:210799-215850 GCF_000296735.1 Chrysochloris asiatica | reverse complement strand
AAAAAAAAATCATATTTGGGTCCTATGATACAATAATGATGCCCAACAAAAGTATCTTCAAAAATTAAAAAAAAAAAAATTAAGTATTGTATAGGCTGGTGGATCCAAGTTTGCTAAAGTGGCTAAAAGGTCCATCAAGAATTCATGGTCTTTCCATCCATCCCTAGCTCTATCAAACTCAGAAAGTTAGCTTTTGTCCTGCGGTTACACCACTAGGAATTACATCCATTATATAACCTGCAACCATTAAGTCAATTCCAACTTACAGCAATGCTACAGAACTGAGATTTGTCCATGTGGTTTCCAAGGCTGTAGTCTTTATGGAAACTGACTGCTACATCTGTCCCTAAAATATCCTTAATGCAAGTACATTCAAAGTCAGAAAGATAAGCAGCAACTATTAAAGTCATAAATCACTACTTTTATACTGTTGTGTATCATGTGCCCCTGGCCATAACTGACCCACCTGGCCATGTGTCAAGAGAGGTTAGGGAGGGCAAATAATTTACCTTTGCAATCTCATTTGTGGGTGTGGATGGTGCAAATGTGCTCTCTCTACAAGCAAGATGGGTGAGGAGAAAATCTGTTCATTAGACAACCAACATGTGTCACAGCAAAACATAGAAAATAATTTAGCTGTCTATCACTGAGGGACTAGTTAAATGAATTACAATGAAATCACACCATAATTTACTACATAAGCATTAACATTAATATGTGGGCTTCTATTTATTTAGTTGTCACAGTAGAGAAAAAGGAAAAATCAAATGTGCATGTTTATTATGTCATTTCTATTAAATGTGTGTTATGTGTGTATAAAAAAAAATCCATGATGGATGGAATCGTATCTTGTTTTCTGTTTCCATGATGAAATTGTAGATTGTTTTCACTTTCTCCTGTTGAGTCTACTAACATTGTAACCTTCTCTAATCTAGTTGTCATACTTACCACCTAGAGTGAAACTAATTTTGTTCAAGGTCACTGAGATATCTTTGCTGTAAAATATAATTCAGGATTTTCCTTATATTTGGTCTACAAGCAGTATCTGACACACTTGCTGACTCTCTTGAAACACTTTCTTCCTCTGACTTCTGGATACCACACTCTCCTAGTTTACCTCCTCACTCACCAGTGACTCCTTGGCTGTCCCCTTTGCTGCACTATCATCCTACTTTTCCCATTCTCTACATTTAGGTGTATTCTATGGCTTGAAATACCTTCATGTCTCAGTTTGAATACCACCTGCCACAGAGACATTTTCTAACTCCTCAGTATAAAGTAGGTCATTCTGTTATTCCCTATTCCATCCATAGCAAGAACCATGGTCTTTTATTTATTTATTCATTTGTTTCATTGTTTATCAAATCTTCCACATCTCTCACTAGACAGTGAGTTCCTTTACATGAGAGAACACATCTCAGCTCCTTGCCTGGCACCTACCACAGTACTAGAAACAGTAACACTGAAAATAACTTTTCTCAGATTCTAGTACCTCCTAGCATCCAATAGATCATGGATGAACTACAGGAATCTGTATACTTTACATATATAATTACCCTGATGCTTCTGTTGCAGGTGTTTTGCAAATTACCCTTTGAGAATCACAGGTGATGAGGACTAAATCTTAACATATACATATATCTTTATTCATTGAAAACTGATTGTGGGTCTACAACGTACCAAGCATTTTTAGGTTTTAAGCCCAAGAATCAATTGACAAGTCCTTATAAAATTGGGCAAAGAAAGAAACTTCACTTATACATCAGGGAGAAAAGACATCCCAAAGAGCAGATAAGACGAAGGGATAAAGTAAAAAAGGCCAGAAGGACACAGAAAAGTTATTTAAGACTTTAGTTGTACTTGTGCCATAAAGTCTAGCCACAAAAATGACAGAGGAACTTTCATATTTGTATTTCATAGCAGGTAAGTTCCTGTTGTTGTTGTTGAGTGCCATCGAGTCGGGTCCGACCCATAGCGACCCTGTACAGGGTTTCCGAGGGTGTAAATCTTTACGGGAGTAGAAAGCCTCATCTTTCTCCCGCGGAGTGGCTGGTAGTTCCTAAATAACAATATTTTTCTTGGAAACCTTATTTGGACACTGAGCAATTACAATACTATGTGCTCTTTAAAATAAATGCTTTCAAACACTACAGGATGCAAAAACTCATGCTGGTAAAAAGGCAGCTTGTAAAAAGTCCTGTTTCAGCAGGTGACACTTTCATGTTTTATCTTCAGCATTTCCTTCTTGTTTCCTCACTCATCCGAGAACGCAATTTCTATACATACAGTGCGTGGTAGCCTTTCTTAGCTAAAGAAACTAGGGAAATAATAAAAAGTGTATGCCCAAGTTGTAGGTGTTAAAACAGGTGGGTTTTTTAAAGTATAAAAACTTTAAGGCATCACAGTACAAAAAAAAAGCAATTATGTTGTTGCTAGGTACAGTCCAGTCATTCCAACTCAGAAGTCTTATACATGACAGAACAAAACACTGCCTGGTTCTGCGTCATCCTCACAATTGTTGTTCTGGTTTAGTCCATTACTGCTGCCACTGTAGCAATCCATCTCACTGGAGGTCTTTCTCTTTTTTCACTGACCCTTCACTTTACCAAGCATGATGTCCTTCACCAGGGGCTGGTCCCTCCTGATAACCTGTCCAAGGTACATGACATGAAGGCTTGCCAGCCTTGCTTTTAAGGAGCCTTCTGACTGCACTTCTTCCAAGACAGATTTGTTTGTTCTTCTAGCAGTCCACAGTACTTTCGGTATTCTTCATCAACACCATAATTCAAATGCCTCAATTCATTTATGGTCTTCTATGTTCACTGTCCAACTATCACATGCATATGAGGTACTGTAAATACAATGGCTTGGATCAGGCATACCTTACTCTTTAACACTTTCGAGAGGCCTTTTGTAGCAGATTTCCAGCTTTCACATGCAGATGAGGCAATTGAAAATACCAAGACTTGAGTCAGGCACACCTCAGTCTTCAAAGTGACATCTTTGCTCCTGAGCACTTTAAAAGTAGATTTGTCTAATACAATACATTGTTTAAATTCTTGACTCCCACTTCCATGAGCATTGATTGTGGATCCAAGCAAAATTAAGTCTGACAGCTTCAATCTTTTCTCCGTTTATATTATTTACCGTTCCACTTGTGAGAATTTTCATTTTTTTTACGTTGAGGTGCAATCCATACTGAAGGCCATATAGTCTTTGATCTTAATAAATATTGCAAGTCCTCTTCACTTCCAGATAACAAAATTGTGTCATCTGCATATCACAGGTTGTTAATAAATCTGACTCCAATACTGATGACACAGTCTTCTTCATATAATCCAAATTCTCGGATTATGTGCTCCGAATACAGAATGAATAAGTGTGGTGAAAGGATACAACCCTGATACATACCTTTCCTGACTTTAAACCATTTAGCATTGGTATCCCCTTTTTATGTTCAAACAATTGCTTCCTATTCTATGTACAGAAAGTTCCTCATGAGCACAATGAAGTGTTCTGGAATACCCATTCTTTACAATACTATCCATAGTTTATGATTTACAGTTAAATGTCTTTGCATATTCAATAAAGAAGATGTAAACATCTTTCTTGTATTTTCTGCTTTCAACCAAGATCCATCTGAGATCAGCAATGATATCTCTGGTTCCATGATCTCTTCTGAATCCACCTGAATTTCTGGAAGCAATTTTATGCCTTGCCTTTTATCCTCGCTTCCCCACATTGTCTTCCTGTGACTTCTAAATAATCCTGAAAGCTTTTGTTTCTCATACTTTGCTTTTTCATGCATTGCTACTGAGAGATGAATGACTGAATCTGGGTGACCTGGTGTGGTGCTGTAGGATACACACTAGACCACAAGGTCAGCCATTCAAATTCAGCAGTAGCTCCTCGGAAACCCTACACATGTTGCCATGAGTTCGAATGGACTCCACAGCACTTAACAACAATATCTGGGCACTGTCATAAAGTCAATTTGTTTACTGACTGAACATCCATTGAAGGTTTACCCTCTGCATATTGCAGGCTGTTAATAATCCTTCCTTCAGTTCTGATGCCACATTCTAGTTGCCCTTTCACCCAGTTTCTAACATGGCCATTATTATCTTTTACCCAATTTTGGAATAGTCATGGCTCTAACTAGCCCTCCTGGCCATGCCCCATGTGGTTTCCCATGAAAGAGAGTCCACTGTTGCTATGGAACGCAGTCTCTAACCAACCAGAGTTACTCCTGCCCCTCCTGGCTATATCCCATTGGATTCTCTGTGATTAAAGCGTCTCCCTTTTCCTATGCCAATGTGCTGTGGTTCCTATTGATAAGTGCTGTTGAGGTGGTTCCAACTCATAGCAACCCTGTTTAGGGTTTCTGAGAAACAACTAGTAGATATGAACCATCGACCTTTCGATTAGCAGCCCAGTGCTTATCTTACAGTATCACACCAGGATTCCTAGCTAAAGCACTTTGTTGTCTTTAAGTGCCATCGAGTTGATTCTGAACCTGTATAGTGACTCTGTATAGTGTTTCTGTGCAGCGGCTGTTGAGCTTGAACCACTAATCATGCAGTTCAAACTGACATTGCAGTCCAGCGCCACAACATCACAGCTAATGCACTGGAAAACTCTAGATTGATCAATAAACATCAGTTCAAGAAACATAGCTTACCCCACCCTGCTTGTTTACATCAGCCCTCTCCCACAATTACAGATTGTCTTTGCCTGTCACTGGGTGCAACCCCATGTAACCCTATGTCAAGGTGTCCTGCGGTTTCCTTCCTGGTACTTGTGAATATTAAATTGTATTTGTTTTCTGGCCTGTGAGTCTCACTTCCTCATGTGACACTGGACGGACTAGCCACAGAACCCAAATTCCTCTTTTGGGTCAAACTTAAGGCATTCATTCATTAAATTAATTCATTCATTCAACAAATACTTATTGGACTCCAAGTATGTGCTAGTTCCTGTCATAGATGCTAGGCACTTGTGCATTCCTTCCAGTATGTATATGTTAAGAAAGTACATTGTTGTTGTTGTTA
>NW_006408652.1:201992-208119 GCF_000296735.1 Chrysochloris asiatica | reverse complement strand
ATATATCCCACCTGAATTTAGGGATCATCTGAAGAACAGATTTGATACATTAAACAGTAAGACCGTCGACCAAAAAAGTTGTGGGATGACATCAAGAACATCATACAGGAAGAAAGCAAAAAGTCATTAAGAAGACAAGAAAGAAGGAAAAGATCAAAATGGATGTCAGAAGAGACACTTGCTCTACAGCATAGAAATACTAAAGACAATGGAAGAAATGAGGTACAAGAGCTGAACAGAAATTTTCAAAGATCAGCTCAAGAAGATAAAGCCAAATATTACAACAAAATGTGCAAAGAAAGTACATTAGAGTTTATTTCACATAGCGATAAGTACTATGAATACAATGACAATGGAAGACCTGAGAGAAGGAGCTATCTGATCATAGCAATGTAAGAGGTTAGTGAGAATGTCATACAGATATCTGGACAATATTCATTCCATGCAAAATTGATGCAAAAAGTGGTGGTCACGTGCCCTGAAGTCACTTCCGACTCATAGTGACCCTGCATAGGGTTTCCGAGCGTGTGAGCCATTATGGGAGCAGAAAGCCTCATCTTTCTCCTGTGGAATGCCTGGTAGTTAAGAACTGCTGACCTTGAGGTTAGCAGCCTGACTTATAATCACTACGCTACCAGAGCTCCTTAGCAAACTGAATAGCAAGTGTAAATATCTTCTGGAGGGAACATGTCTGGAATACTCAAGGTCAAACAAAGTAATCAATGTAGCTGAATTAAAGTGAGTGAAAGGTGAGTTGGAGGATGAAAGGCTAGGGGAGAAAGCAAGAACAAGAACATGAGGACCTTAAGGCAGGCATTTACCCTGATTGTTCTTGGTTGTTATGTGCCACCTAGTTTGTTCTGACTCACAGGGTCTCTGAGGGTGTAAATCTTTACGGGAGCAGAAAGCTTTCTTTCTCCCACAGACTGACTGGTAGATTTGAACTACTGACCTATCGGTTAGCAGCCCAGCCCGTAAGCCACTATGCTACCAGGGCTCCTTATTTACCCTGATGGAGAGAGGAAATCATTGGAGGGTTTTGAGTAGAGAAAGAACATAGTCCTTTAGAAGATGTGGATGTTGTATGGAGAACAGACTCTGTACAGACAAATGTGGTAATAGTCAAGTTAGGAAGATACTGTGTCATAGACAGTGTGGTATTGAACCAGGATGGTATTAACTGAAGAGATGAGTAATGTATAAAGTTTGCAAGGATGGATCCTAAGGTATTCCAAAGTTCTGAATTAGAGAAATGGGGAAAAGGTCATCAAAAGATACAGAGACGACAGGTATGACGTCAGAGATACCAACAGGGTATGAGGAAATACAAGAATAATAAAAACACATTTTTATTCTTAAAGTGAACTGTGTCAACATTTGGCCATTAACAGTATTAGCATTATATCTCTATTCAAAGAGTAATTTATTCCAGGAATTTAAAGGGTACTCTAGCAGAAAAGCATTTGTCAGCAAAACTCAAGGCCATGCATTGTATGTTTGCTTTCCAGAGATAGCTCTGCAGAGAAACTTGTCCAGAGTGTTGTCAGATATTCTTGATGTCCCAAGAGACTCTACATGTACTTAAATGGGCTTCAGAATATTGTTGGTATTTTTAAGTGTGCCTGGGAACATTTTAGAAAAAGTACCAAACATCTCATATTTAATGATGAACTACCATTTAGTAATTTTTAGTTTATTTACATTATGTAGACATTTTCCAAATTCTGCCTAGCAGTGCCTTGATGTGTAAGATCATATTGAAATATTATTCATTGAGATGTTGTTGAATGTCATTGAGTCTATTCCTACTACGTGTTCACAGAACTGTGTCTCTCAGAGACAGAGCTATGGTACTGGTGGCTTTGGAAAACACAAAGTAAAGCTCAATAAATAGATACTTCCTTCCCTCCTCTTTGTCTAACTCTTACAAATGTGACAACTGCCATACACAAGTGATCAAAACATTTCCCTCACGTCCTATGGAATAATCCAGTTTAAGTGCTATAAGGAAATATAAGGAAAGGAAAAGATTGAATCTGATGTGTGTATATGTATGTTCAGGGGAAGGAATCTGAGACCTGGGAAGGCTTCATTTGTTGAAGACCAAAACATTCGAGCCAGACTTTGAAAGATGAGAAGACCTTCAAGACATCTAGCAGAATGCAAGTCATATGTTAAATACTCAGTAGATATTTCTGTCATCACTTCAAGTTGAAAATGTAGAGATTACTATCAATTATGCATTTCATGCGTGGTTCTAAGAAGTGATTAAATATGTAATGCTTCACAGACATTTAATAAAATATGCTTTCAAACTCCTTTGTCCTATCCATATGCATGAAGGTACTACCATCCCAAAGGCAATTCCTCCAACCTCACTGAAGACTGCAATGTTGGATCAAGAATTCTATTTATTGTACTGCTAGAAATTTTAGACTTAAAGGCATATAGGCCGACTGTACTTACAGGCACCATTTGAGCTGTTCTATTACTTACTGATCAGTTAAAATGGTGCCTGTAAGTACAGTCGGCCTATACTCCTTTTAAGTCTAAAATGTCTAGCAGTACAATAAATAGAATTCTTGATCCAACACTGAAATCTTCAGTAAGGTTGGAGGAACTGCGTCAGGGATGGAAATACCCATTGACTGATAGAGATTTCTTGTATGGGGACTACAGGATAATGCACTGGTCTGCAAGGTCAGTTTGAACCACAAGGTCAGTGGTTCAAACCCATCAGCCGCTCCTCAGAAACCCTAGACAGGGTCGCTGTGAATTGGAAACAACTTGATGGCATTGTTGACGGATCAATCATGGGAAGGGGCACGTAGAGAAAACAAGAAAAGGATGTAGAAATGAGAAAGTATGAAAATCTATAAATACCTTCAAAACAATGAAACTTTGCATATAAACATGGCCCTTGTACCGACATTTAAAAAAAAAATATTGTGAATTAAGTGAAGATTTACAGACAAGAGCCTAAGTTTTACGTCCAATGCACTGACATCTTTGAAAACCCTTTCTACCTCTTTCATCCCAAAGTGTCTGATAACCCTGGTCAAACCAGTGACATTTCCTAATTCTCCATAGGAAGTAACAGGATCCAGTGTTTTTAAAAGCTAATGCATTTGGGTTTTTTGTTTTTTTGTTTTTTTTTCACTTTGTTTTCTTTCAAATGCACTTATATCTCCAGCAGAGCATGGAAGAGTTTAATGTTATAACTGATTCTAAAGTGATATGGAAAGCTCCAACTGTAGACAGCATTGGTAAACCGATGACAGATTTCCACTCCCAGTTGTTCCTGCACAGTACATTGGAAAATTAAATCAGGCAATGATAATGGTCCATAAAGGCCTGAAACATTTTACAAAATGGCCTCCTAAGGATCTTTGTAGAAAGGTTTACTTGCCTTTTAAGGACATGCTCATGTGAGTCTCTGTCACTGCTGTATTTATTAAGGTAGTGCTACTTGAATTTTATGATTTCCCCCCATGCACTGATTACCTCATGCAGCAATCTCTTCCGCAGCGCTTGGTCCAAAGCATTCATTCACTAATTCATCCAATCATATGACAAATATGTAGGAGTGTCTATTGTTGCTGTTGATTGTTTTGTTGTTAGGGGCCATTGAGTCCATTCTGACTTATAGCAACACTTAAGTAAAACAGAAGGAGACACTACCTTGTTCTGCACCATCCTTAAAATTGTTGTTACACTTGAGCCCATTAAAGCTACTACTGTCCCAATCCATCTGGTTGGGTGTGTTCCTTTTTTATGCTAAGCGTGCACTTCACCAAGCATGATGTCCTTCACCAGGGACTGGTCCCTCCTGATAGTATGTCTGAAGATGAGAGACCAAGTCTTGACATCTAGATTTCTAAGTAGTATTCGAGCTATACTTCTCCCAACACAGTTTTATTTGTTTTACTGGAAGTCCATGGTACTTTCAATATTATTCTCCACCACAACTCAAATACATCAACTATTCTATAGTCTTCCTTACTCACTGTACAATTTTCACATACATATGAAGTGATTGGAAATACCATGGCTTAAGTCAGGTGCACTTTAGTCCTCAAACGGACATTTTTGCTCTTGAACACTTTAAAGAGGTCTTGTGCAGCAGCACATTTGCTTCATTGCAATACATTATGGGACTTCTTCATTGCAGTTTCCATGAGTGTTGATAGTGGATCCAAGCAAATATGAAGTCTTTGAAAACTTCAATCTTTTCTCCATTTATCATGATGTTACTTATTAATCCAGTGGTGAGGATTTTTGTTTTCTTTATATTGAGGCGCAAGCCCATGCTGAAGGCTGTGGTTTTGATCTTCGGCAGTATGTATTTTATGTCCATTTTTTTTTCAGCAAACAAGGTTGTATCATCTGAGTATCACAAGTTGTTACTGAATCTTCCTCCAATCCTGATGCCATGTACTTCTTCCGATAATCCAGGATCTCAGATTATTTGCTCAGTATACAGACTAAGTATAGAGCAAGGATATGATCCTGGCCCACACCTTTCCTGATTTTAAACTATAAAGTATCCCCTTGCTCAGCTTGGTCTACATACAGGGTTTCTCATGAGCACAAGGCAAGTGTTCTGAAAAAAAAAACCAAAAACATTTTTCCCAGTGTTAACCATAGCTTTCATGATCCACACAGTCAAAAGCCTTTGTATAGTCAATAAAACACCAATAAACATTGTTCTGGTTCACTCTGATTTCAATCAAAATCCACCTGACACCAGAAATGGTATTCCTAATTCAAAGTCCTCTTTTGAATCTGTCTTGAGTTTCTGACAGTTCCATTTTTTATTTATCTTCAACAAGTGTGTTAGGAGTATTCAAAACTTCACTGATTATAAATCAAACCCCCTACTTATTTACTGATTCAGTGGTGAGGATTTTTGCTTTACAGCCTCAGAAACCCTGTACAGGGTCTCTATAAGTCGGAACTGACTCCAGGGCCCATAACCACTACCACCACAGTGAGGTGCAATCCATACTTATGGCTGTGGTCTTTGATCTTCATCAGTAAGTACTGTTAAGTCTTCTTCCCTTTCAGCAGGTAAGGTGGTTGATAATAAGGTTAACGTTAACAATATCACAGGTTGTTAATGAGTCTTCCTCCAATACTGATGCCATGTTCTTCATATAATCCAGCTTCTCGGATTATTTGCTCAGCAAACCTTTTGAATAAGTATGGTGAAAGAATACAATCTTGGCCCACACTTTTCCTGATTTTAAACCATTTGGCATCCCTTTGTTCTGTTCCAATGACAGCCTCTTTGTCTATGTATAGGTTCCTCATGAGCACAATAAGTGTTCTGGAATAGTCTTATTTTCTCAAAGTTATCCATATTTTGTCATGATCCACATAGTCAAAAAACCTTTGCATAGCCAATAAAGCACAGGTAAAAATCCTTCTGGTATTCTTTGCTTTCAGCCAAGATCCATATGACATCAGCAAGGATATCCCTCGTTCCATGTCCTCATTTGAATCTGGCTTGAACCACCGGCAGTTCACTGGCAAAGTACTGTTGCAGGTATTTTTGAATGATCTTTAGCATGTAATAATGATATTGTCCAATGATTTCCACATTTCGTTGGGTTGCCTCTTTGGAATGGGCACAAATACTGATCTCTTCCTCTCAGTTGGCCAGATAACTGTCTTCATCAGTTCGTTGAATTATTTTTTATCCAGATTCTATCATTTTCTGGGGCCTTGCTCTTTGTCAGTGCCTTCAATGCTGCTTGGACTTCTTCCTGGAGTACTGTTGGCTCTTGACCATATGCTATCTATTGAAATGGTTAAATACTAACCATTTCCTTTTATACAGTAACTCTGTATATTCCTTCCTTCTTCTTTTGATGCTTTCTGCATCATTCAATATTTTGCCCATGGTAGTGTGTCATCAAAGTGGTTCTGGCTCATAGTCTCTCTGTATAGGGTTTCTGAGACTGTAAATCTTAACGGGAACAGAAAGCCTTAGCTTTCTTCCACAGAGCAGCTGGTATATTCAAACTGCTTACCTTGTAACCCACTATGCTACCAGGGCTCCTTTATTTTGCCCATGTTGTTGTTGTTATATGCCGTGGAGTCAGTTCTGATTCATAGTGACCAC
>NW_006408652.1:187733-201202 GCF_000296735.1 Chrysochloris asiatica | reverse complement strand
ATTGTATTTGTAATGAGTAAAACACTGGTCTTGCACAATTCTATCATGTGATCTTCAGCACTTTTTCTATCACCAAGGCTATATTTTCCAATTACTGATCCCTCTTCTTTGTTTCTAACATTTGCATTCCAAGTGCCAGTAATTACCAATATGTCTTGATTGCATGTTTGATCAGTTTCAGACTGAAGAAACAGGTAGAATTCTTCAATTTCATCATCACTGGCTTTAGTGGTTGGTGCATAAATTTGAATAATGGTGGTTATTAACTGGTCTTCCTTATTAGGTATATGGATATTATCCTATAGAAATGTTATTTTTAATGATGTTCTTTTTTATGATGAATGTGACACCATTCCTCTTCAGTTTGTTATTTCTAGCATAGTAAATTCAGATTCAAAATGGCCAATACCAGTCCATTTCAGCTCACTGATGTCTAGGATATTGGTTTTTAGAAGTTCCATTTCATTTCTGACAACTTCTAGTTTTCCTAGATTCATACTTGGTACATTCCATGTTCTGATTATTAATAGATGTTTACAGTCTTGATGTGGCACTATTGGATAAGCACTAGATCGCAAGGTCATTTGAACTGCAAGGTTGGTGGTTCAAACTCACAAGCTGTTTCTTGAAACCCTATACAAGGTTGCTATGAGTTAGAACCGACAAGATGGCATTTAACAACAACATGGTCCTTTCTCCTCATTTTGAGTTGTGCCCCATCAGTAAATGTAGGCCCTGAAAGTTTTGCTCCATTCAGGCAACTGAAAATACTATGACTTGAGTCAGGCTTACCTTAGTCCTCGATGTGACATCTTTTGCTTTTTTAACACATTAAGAAGATCTTTTGCAGATTTTTTAACACATTAAAAAGGTCAGATCACAGATTTGCCGAATGCAACACATTGATTTCTTGACTGATGCCTCCAGGAGCAGTAATTGCCTTCCATGAGCGCCTACTGCTGTTGTTAAGTGCTGCCGAGTCAGTTCTGACCCACAGTGATGCTCTATAGGATTTCCAAGGAGCAGCTGGTAAGTTTGAGCTGCTGACCTTGCAGTTCAAACTGACTTTGCAGTCCACTGCATTAACCACAGTGCCACACCATGAGTGCCTACTAGGTGTCAGATATTATCCTAGGTCCTAGGGGCATGCTAGAGAATGAAGACAAACAAGGGCCCTGACTTTCCAGAGCATACATTGTAATGAGAGCCAACACAACTAACAAATTACATAAATGATTATTTAATAAATCCTCTGAGACCGAAGCATAGTGTTTTGACAGTTTCTAATAGGGTGAACATATGCAGCTGAGGGGTAGGGCTGGCCAATAAGGCCACTCTGGGAAAATCACTTTTAAGTTAAAATAAGAAGAATGTTGATGTTAGCTAGGTAGTTGTTGTTAACTGCCATCTAGTTGGTTCCAGCACATAGTGACCCAGTATAGGGCTTCTGAGGAACAGCTGGTGAGCTTGAACCGCCAATCTTGCAGGTTAAACTGACTTTGCAGTCCAGCGCATTAACCCACAGGGCCACACCAACTAGGCAGAGAGGCAATGGACATAGTCAGAGGCAGAGAAACAGCACATGGGAAGTACTAGAGTAAGGACATTTTAAAGCAGTTTTTAAATGAAGGAAAGCTATTCCAGCTGGTGTTCAAAGAGCCAGGACTTTAAAGGGAGAAATTAACTTAAGAGAGGTGGGAAGGAGGAGATAGTGAGGACAGCAAAGTGTTTGGAACACAGCAAGGAGTTTAGACTTTATTTAGAATGATTTTGAATACCTGTGGCAATCCACAGTTTATTACACAGCTGTATAAAAATGATGAAAACACTGAACTGACAAGATTTACTTCCAGACATTACTGTTCAGTGAAAGTCTCACAAAGTAAAAGAAATGAGTGCAGAAAACATCTCAGCTCACTCAGGCCAGTAGTACCCTAATAGCAAAACCAGAGACTGGACAAGCAAAGCAAACCACAGAGCAATATCCCTTAAGAATGAAGTTGCTAATGTTCTAAACAAAATACTAACAAACCAAATGCAGCCATGAACAGAAATAATTATGAACAATGAACAAGTGGGATTTGACCAAAGAATAAAAGGTTGGCTAAACATTTTTTAAAAATTAATAGAGATCCATATTTGTGCCTATTCCAAAGAGAGGTTACCCAATGGAATGTATAAATAATCAGACAATATCATTAATATCACAAATAAAATTTTACAAAAAAATAATTTAAAAACAGCTGTAATAGTATACTGACAGTGAATGGCCAGAAGTTCAAGGCGGGTTCATATGAGGACGTGGAATGAGTGATATCATTGCTACAGTCAAATGGATCTTGGGTAAAAGCAGAGAATACCAGGAAGATGTTTACCTGTGTCTTATTAACTATGCAATGACTTTCAACTGTGTGGGTCATGACAAACTGTGGACAACATTGCAAAGAATGGGTATTCCAGAACACTTAATTACGCTCAGGAAAAACCTGTACATATATAGTTTCGAACACAAGCCAACACTGAGTGGTTTAAAATTAGGAAAGGTGTGCACCAGGGTTGATTTCTTTCACCATATTTAGTCAATCTGTATGCTGAGCAAATAATGTGAGAAGCTGGAATACATGAAGAAGAACGTGGCATCAGGATTGGAGAAGTCTCATTAACCACCTACAATATGCAGATGATACAACCTTTCTTGCTGAAAGCAGAGGACTTAAAATGCTTACTGATGAAGACCAGAGACTATAGCTTTCACTATGGATTGCACCTCACTGCAAAGAAAACAAAATCTGCACCACTGGACCAATAAATATCATAATAAATGGAGAAAAGACAGAAGTTGTCAAAGACTTCAATTTGCTTCGCAAACACAATCAACACTCATGGAAGCATCAGTCAAGAAATCAATGTATTTCATTAAGCAAATCTGCTGCAAAAGACATCGCTTAAGTGTAAATATATCAGTTTGAAGACTAAGGTGTGCCTGACCTAAGCCAGGCTATTTTCAATCGCTTCAAATGCACGTGAAAGTTAGACCATAAAAGAATCGATGCATTTGAAGTATGGTGTAGAAAAACATTGAAAATAACACGTACTGCCAGAAGAAAACAAATTTATGTGGAAGTAGTACAGGCATTCTGTTCCTTTTCAGCCAGGATGGAGAGACTTCATCTTTCATACTTTGAACATGTTATCAGGATGGACCAGACCCTGGGGAAGGACATCATGCTTGGAAGAGTGGAGCGTCAGTGAAAAAGAGGAAGACCCCCAGCGAGATGAATTAGCACAGTGGCCAGTGGCGGCAGCAGCAGTGAGCTCAACTGTAACAAAATTTGTGAGCATGGCACAGTACTGGGGAGTGTTTTGTTCTGTTGTGCATAGGATCACTATGAGAGAAACCAAATCTAATGCGTGGATAATTGTTTAACCTAATTCAAACAAGCAAAGAAACAGACAAAAAAACTTCTAAGACAGCTAAGATATTTGAATATAGTGGTGTTACAAATTGGGCTGTGAACCACAAGGTCAGCTGTTGGAAACTACCAGCTGTTCCGCAGTAGAAAGATGAGGCTTTCTGCTCCAGTAAAGATTTACAGCCTCGGAAACCCTGTACAGGGTCCCTATGAGTCCGAACTGACTCCACGGCACACAACCACCACCAAGGATGCTACTGTCGATTTTACTTTTTTTCAGCACTTAGAGAAAACACACTACAGTACTGAAGGGTGAAATTATATGGTATCTTGAATTTGTTTTACAGTGTTCCATAAAAAATTACATAAAATGGGTTTCTAAATGTTCATTATACTATTCTGTTTTGTGTAAACTACAAACTCAATTGTATACGCATTTAAGTGAGCACTTACAAAAGTTTAGAGAAGAAACATATCAGAGTACTACTTTTTTTTTTTTCAGCTATCTTTGTAATGTAACTTCTATTGACAACTGGCATTGCCTATTATAAAACTAAAGCGTATTTTCAGCTTGAGCTGACAGCTTGATTCAGAACTGAATGGTCAATAGAATTGCACCGACTGTGGTGAGAATAAAAGAATAATATCATTGGAGTCTTGCTGATAAAGTCATTGGAGAGTTGTGATTTAGGGAGGGGGAGAAGGTAAGCAAATGCTGTGGAGAGTATCCTAAGAAAATTAATTTGATATTGATCACAACTGAGATTCCAGCTCATGAAGGGCGAGGTAGGTACATAAATGTTGCTCTACCTAGCCGTTCTGAACCACCACTGAGGTGCCTCACTGGCCCCCTTCTGACTCCTCCAGGGGAAGGCGTCCACTATACAAATAAATCTTACTATGGTGTGTGTATTTATTTTGAGCAAGCTATGTCAAGGTGATTGCTCTGTTAAAAAAAAGTCACAGGACAGTAGAATATTTGAAGCCAAAGGAATAAATCCTAAAAGGCACTGCAAGCAAGTAGAAAAAATAAATTGCAAAGGGGATGATAGGATTTTCCTTCAGGGAGGTTACCAGCACTAGTCAAAGGACACCACACAGGTACTGTTGTTGTTGTGGTCAGGTGCCATCGAGTCGGAACCAACTCATAGCGACCCCATGCACAGCAGAACAAAACAATGTCCGATCCTGGGCCAACCTCACTACCGCTGCCACACTTGACGCCATCAATGATGCCACCTGGCTGATCCATCTCGTTAGGGGTCTTCCTCTTTTTCTCTGACCCTCCATCTTACCCAGCTATTCATAGAGTTTTCATTGACTAGCGATTCGGAAGTAGTTTGTCATTCTTGCTTCCTAGTCTGTCTTTGTTTTGTAGCTCATCTGAAACCTGTCCACCATGGGTGACCCTGCTAATTATTTAAAACACCGGTGGCATAGCCCTCAGAATCACAGGTATTAGTACAGCTAATCTACACTTGGAACTAAGCAGGCATAAGACTACAGGAAACAGACTTGATTGATTCAATAATAAAAACTTCTACCAGATATTTTCAACACTACTTTAGAAAAATCCTTATTTAAAAGCAAAGGATGACTATGATTCATATATTTATCCTACCCAAACCCTCGAGGAAACCATTCTTGCATCCCTAAACTGACACCCTTTAATAAGGAGTGTTTTAATGGCTTTAAGAACCTAGAAAATAGAAAAGGGGGGAAAAAAGTACCTTAAAATTTTTACAAATATTTCTCTAATTTCCACAAGATTTTCCCCTCTAGTCTGCCTATTTCCAAATTGCTGAGGTTACTAGCTGGCAGAAGTCCTGGTGTGGCGCTGTAAGATAAGCACTGGACATCCAGATCGATTTGAACAACAAGGTCAGTAGCTGCTCCTCTGAAACCCTGTACAAGGTCATTAGGAGTCAGAACCAACTCAACAGCACTTAACAACAATAGCCAAATATACAACGCAAGTAAGCAACTCTAGTTTACCTGCCATCCTGAAAAACCTAGCCCCATAGAGAGCAGATATGGTTAACACTCATGAGTCAAAGCACTGAAAGTGAGATAGGGGAGAATGTATTATTCCCTCTTCAATAGGATTACTTTCACTCATTGATAGTATAATTTCTGTGACCATTTCCGGTCCAGTATGCCCAAGGTGAAAATTCAGGGGTCTAACACTCATCTGTATTATTTTAGCATTTCTACCTCTTTTTAATCGTTTTCACCCAAGTGACATATTTATCTTTAGACATGTTTATCTACACCCATTACTTGGTTTCTTCTTCCTTCTCTTTTGTTTCGCCTTTTACCGCTATCATAAATTCCTTCCTGGGCTGCAGAGCCCGTCAACATCTGTGTTTTATTGCACAATCTGCCTCCAAATATACAGATTCCTTCTGATTTCCTTCTTTGTTCCACACAGCAAAACCTGCCCTCTCGATACACAAAGGATATCACATGCCACACATCCACACACATACTTGCAAGTAAGTCCAGGATAGGACATTTCAGATCTCCAAGACTCCTTGGACTAGAACTCATGGTTGCTGCTAAGATGCTGTTTTGGCAACAGAAAGCCCTACCTTCCCCATAGCGCATGTGCCTGCTTGACTCCTGGGGAGATCTCATCTACTCATATGTCCTCCACTCTCCCACCCCAGAAAGGTCACTCAAGGATCTACTCACACAGTTCGACTTTCCTTCCTGGACCTCACCTGCAGACAGATATTGCCAGATTCTGGCCCAAAAGACACCATAAAAGCAGCAAATTGGGACCTTTTAAAAAAACAAGAACCAGCTCTTCTTCATCAACATGTTGAACGCATCACAGCACACCTGGAATCAACTTTAACTGATTCTTGGTTTCTCAGATCCTTTACCTGGCTTTCAAATTTGCCCTGCCCCTTGCTCATCTTACCCCCGTTTGAGGTCTTTCTAGTCAAAATGAAAAAAATGCAAAGATCTGGCCTCATGTCTACTATATATAGAATTTAACATTACTTCTTCCAAACGTCTTAGAATGTTTCCAGAGGAGAGTAGGGCTTGAAGGACAGCTTCATGAAGAGCCCCAGCTCTCACCCCCAACCAAGCCTCAGTCTCCATTACTAAGTGCTGTCCACCTGCCCCACCCCCACCCCCAGGAACCTCTCCTAGGCCCCAGAACGGAAGGTGTCCTGGACTTTGATCACAGGGAAAATTAGCTTTCTTCCAGCCTTCACTTCACATCTTGAAAAGTAAATGGGGTCGTGCTATGCGCTCATGTTCACACTTCCTTGCCAGCTCCATTCCTGCTCACCCCTGACAAACCCTAGACAGATAAGTTCATAGTCAGAGCACTGCCCCTTGTAGTAAGGGCAGGGCAAAATGCCCCATATAGTCCATACCTGTGGAGTGACCGCATCAAGCTTGGGCTAGAAGTAAAAGAACTCCCTGCCCTAAAAGGCCTTAAGGAAATGTGTTCACTAAATTAATTAAACCTCTGAAGATAGAGCCAGAGACTTGGTGTGGAGTTGTAGGTTAAGTACTGGACGGACAACCAACCACAAGGTTGGCAATTCAAACCTACCAGCTGCTCCTCGGAAACCCTATAAAGGGTTGCTAGGAGTTGGAACCGACTCAATTGCACTTAATAAGATAGGGCTGTGACACTAAATAAGCACTGGACTGCTAACTGCACAGTCGGTAGTTCAAACCCACCAAACAATCCTTGGAAACCCTATTCAAGGTTGCTGAGTCAGAACCAACTCAGTGGCATTGCAAGAAAGGGTTGGGAGTGCAGTGGCTATATAGGATAAGCACTGGACTCTGATCCACAAGATTGGCTATTCAAGCCAAGCAACTGCTTTGAGGGAGAATGATAAGGCTTTCTGCTCCTGCAAAGATTTACAGTCTCAGGACCTCTATACAATACCGCTGAGTTGCAACTGACTCAACAGCACAGTGATAAGAATACAGCTCGCTCCAGGCATGACACAATGAAGACACCTTGGCAGATACAGATAAAGGTGAGAAGGAGAACTCCTCAAATTCTCCAGCATTTTCCTTCCATCAACCTTCTCCACATTAAAATGTTCGATAATTTCACCTGGACTTGTTGTTGTTGTTGTTAAGTGCCGTCGAGTCGGTTCCGACCCATAGCGACCCTGTACAGGGTTTCCGAGGGTGTAAATCCTTACAGGAGTAGAAAGCCTCATCTTTCTCCCGCGGAGCGGCTGGTAGTTTCGAACCGCTGACCTTAAGGTTCGCAGCCCGATTCGTAACCACTACACTACCAGGACTAACTGCCCCAAAAAGGGATGGCAGATTCTACCACCCAGTATCAGCTTACTCGGCTAGGAAAGCCTGGGTCTTACTGGTGTAGTGTTTTCACTTCAGACTGAACCCCAACCCCACACCTTCCTGAAGAATCAAAGGCCACTTTTCACATTTCCCCTGACAGGGGCGGTGTCCATAGCGAGTGGAGTAAACACAAGCTTACTTGTAATTACTAATCTGTAGTAATTTCACATGGATTCCATTGTATGCTACAGATTAGTAAGTAAGCACAAGTCAGCTCGTGCATACCTTACTTATCAGATACTCCCTCCATAACCCAAGATCCTACACAGCCCAGGCAGTGGTACAAAGTCCAACAGCTTGCCGATTTGTAGACTTGGGAATCCAGAGCACAAGTATGGAGGGAGATTTGAAGGAAGGACTGATTGATTACGGGTGTACTTACTTTCCCAGGATCCAGGATTTAATCTTAGCTAGAACACCGAGGCGTCCTGCTGAGGTGCTATAGGGTAAGCATTGGACTGCTAACCACGAGGTCGATGGTTCAAACCCACCAACCGCTCCTCAGAAACCCCACACAGGGTGGATAGGAGTTGAGACGGCATTTAACAAGAGCACCGGAAAGTGCCCTCTGTGTTGAAGCCTGAACTCTTTGGCAGCGCACAGGCACTATGCATTAATGGGCAGCATTCCCCTGCCCACGTGAAGGTACTCAAAGGCCCAGGGAAATTAGAACATTGTCTACAAGTGCTCATAATTTAGGATGATGTGCTGCCTATTCAGCCACACCCTACCCGTGCCACCCGAAGTGCCCTTTATCAAGGCTACGAAATGCAAAGGTGAGGGGAGCACCAGCATCCCTGGCAAGTTCTGGGTGACTGCCCCATTAACCTACAGATGATGGTGGGGCGTGACTGTGAAGGAACTGAGTACCCTGATTTCAAAAGGAGTAAGGAGAGCCAGAATGGCACTTGTAGCACTTAACCATTAAAAGACAGTAATTTACTTGTTTAGTAGTGCTTGATATTTATTAGAAAGAATGCAAATGCTTTTTCCAGGGAGTACTGGGTTGAGTGCCTGGTTTTGTGTTTTGGTTTTTTCATAGTTTTTGTCCAAATGCACAGACACATCTGGAGGCCTGCTGCAGGTGTGAACTTAAAAAGCGACAGCTGTGCACAAACTGATTCAGACGAGAAAAGAATTCTCCCAATTTGGCCGCCATCAGGAGGGGCAGGGGAGGATGCTGGGAATGGGTAGGGAACTGACCAGGCTGAAACGCTGGCTATTGTAAGGGTGGGTGAGATGTCCAAATCACAGTTCAAGGAAGTGTGGCAAACTGGGGCATCTTCTAGGTTGGTCCTTAGCTCCAAAGGCGCTGGGCCCTCAGTGGATGGCAGCCTGGGTCTCTGCGCAGATGCAGGCCTGCCTGGTCGTTGGGTGGGTGGCAGCAGCGGGACTGTGGGTGGTCTGTCCAGTCTGTCTCCTGGGTCTGGCCTGCAGATGGGGTTCAGGTGACCAAATTCGCTGGAAGGGCGCCTGGGGCTGGTCCGAATAGGTGGCTGCCAGCTCTGGAGCGAAACCCAGGCCCCAGGAGCAGGTAACCTATGCACTACTCCTGGAACAAAGAGAAGCACTAAGGGGAATGGGGTGAGGGTTGGTGGGGGGAGGGGGTGGAAAGCCAAATAGCCAAAGGGAGGGAAGGTGACCTAGGGGACCCTCCAGAAGCTCTGCAGCTCAGGGGAAGGGGGTGGAGGCTGGCGGCGTGCAGGGCCCTCCCCACAGGCCGAGGGTCTCCGGGCCTAATAATAGTCGTTTTCATCTTCATCGTCGTCGTCGTCATCTTCATCATCGTCCCAGCCGAAGCATTGCTTCATCTCGTCAAGAAATGCGCGGTAGTCCCCAAGGATGGGGCTATCCATCTCGATGTAGGGAACCACCCATTCTTCGGCTTCCCCAGTTAGGAGGCTGATTAGGAAGGCCACCTTCATGGCGTCGTTGCAGAATCGGTTCTCGTTGACGAGCATGTAGGAAGTCGTCTGCACAATAAACTCGGGGAGCCGGGCGCTCTCGCCACCAAACGTCTCCGGGAAGGGCACCGGGCAGCTGGGCGGACGTACCTGGCGCAGCAGGCTGGCTCTTTCGCACACCAGCAGCCGCAGCTGCTCCATCAGCTGGCTGTTCTCGATGCTCAGGGCCCGGTGCCGCATCAGCAGCGCATGCAGCAACAGCACCAGCTCGTCCACCATGGCAAGCGACTCAGAGGGGCTCGACTAGCTCTGCTGGGCCACCGGCTGCGCGAAGGCCTCTCAGGAAGTGCGTGTCCGCACTCAGGGAGGGGAGAAGACCGGAGGGGAGGAGACGGAGGGGCGGGGCGGGATGGCGCATCAAGTTGCCCCGGGCTGTTGCGCAGGCTCCGCCCACTGGTTGCTAGGGCACCCGGCAAGCTGCGCAGTGTGGCCTAGGATAGGGCGGGCAGGAAGGCGCTTGGCAGCGAGGGCGTGGCTAGGGGTGGGGCTCTCAGCTTTCTGCGCACCAGGCGGGTTTAGGAAGCCAGACCTACAAAGGTGGGAACCAAGACCGAACTGGAGTTGTTGTTAAGTGTCCTTGAGTGGGTTCCGACTCCTAGTGACCCTGCATAGTGTGTTTGAGGAGTGACTGGTGAGTTTAAACAGTTGGAGGTTGCATTAATGGAGGGCCAAGCAGGCACTTAGCCCCATCTGTCTCACAGAGCCAACCTGCTTAAGTGTAAGGGACTGACAGCCACCCAAGCAACACACACTCCTTATTCAGTATTTTTTTTCATAGGTCTGCAGCCACTAGATTTCATTTGCATGTCATGTAACTCCTGGCTACAGAAGGGGGTGCCTTACTGGAGTCACATTTTTTTTGACATACACACCCTTCAAGGGTCTCACATGACAAAACAATATTTAAACGCTTTCATGATCAAACAATATTTACAAAGAATTATCTTTCATTGGGAAATATTGTATAACTTGTGTTATTTTTCTAAATCGCAAGGTATACAAAGGGGCTTCGAAAATTCATGGAAAGTGGAATTCAAAGAATGAAATTTTTTCCAATTTCATCTAAATATGAGTGTCCTCTGGTTGTTAAATATTGTAGTAGCATTCTTGGCTTAACAATGAAGAAGTTTGTGTTTTTAAATGTGTTCGTTTATCTACTTTGTGATTATCTCAGTAGGTGTTGAGCGACTGAGTTGGCCCAGTATCTTAGAGTCAACATATCCTGTTGACTTTGCTCGTAAAATATATGCCAAATTCAGTCACTTCTTTCCAAGTCTTCTTTTTGCACCCACAACATATCTCTTAGCTTTCCCCTCCTACAGGGTGTTCTCCACAGAATAGACACAGGGATCTTTAAAAATAAAAGCCGTGTCTCATTAAAAAACTAGTTGCTGTCCAATCAGTGCAGAGTCCTGGCAACCTCATGTGCATCAAACTAGAACTGTGCGCCATAGGATTTTCAGTGACTGATTTATAGGAGGAAGACAGCCAGGCCTACTTCTAAGGTACCTCTGGGTAAACTCTAACCTTTTGGTTAATAGCCAAATGTATTTATCATTTGAACAACCCGGAAGTACTTATTTGTTATGGTTTTGTATAAAGTTACACATATACAACAAACCTGAGCATGTCAGAACCTGGTAAGGTGGAAAGCAGAAAGAGAAGGAAAACTCATAGTTTCCACTGATAGAGTAATAGAAAGCTGTTGTTATGTGCTGTAGAGTCCGTATGGACTCATAGCAACCCTATATAGGATTTCCAAGGCTGTAAATCTTGATGGGAGCTGAAAGTCTCAGCTTTCTCTTGCAGAGCAGCTGGTGGATTCGAACTACCAACGCTGAAGTTAACAGTCCAACACATAACCCACTACACCACCAGTGCACGTGATAGAGAACTGGTAAAACTGAATCTTGTCAACGATTGAAAACTTACAAGATCCAGAAAAACAAGGCAGTCCTATCAAGTTCAGACTCTCACAGGTTTCACTACATAAAAAAAAAAAAAAACAAACCTAGTCATCACTAGAAATCAATTCCAACTCATAGCAACCCTAAAGGGTAGAGTAGAACTGCCTGATAGGGTTTCCACAAGGGAGGATTACCAAATAAACAATGTAAACATGAGCTTACTTGTGCTTAATTACTAATCTGTAGTGAACAGTTTAACCATACAACAAACAAACAAAAAACACATGGAGGGAGTTAAACTATACCTTTGGGTATCCAAGACTGTAAATCTTAAGAGGAGCAGACAACCCCATCTTACCTATCTATCTTCCCCTATTTGCACTGAGTCAATTATGATTCATAGCAGCCCTGTATGATTCTATGATCCATAGAGACTGTGTATAGGGTTTCTGAGGTTGTAAATCTTTATGAGAGCAGAAATCTTCATCTTTCTCCCATGGAGTGGGCTAGTGGATTTAACTGCCAACCAGTATTCATCCTACAGTTCCGCCAGAACTCCTTGTTGTTGTGTTGCCTGTTGTGTGACATTGAGTTGGTTTCAACTCACAGAAGCCCTACCTAGGGTTTCCAAGAGCTGCTGGTTTGAACTGTCAGCAATGTAGGATAAGCAATAGACTGCTAACCACAAGGTCAGCAGTTCAAACCAGCAGCTAGCAGCTTCCGCTCATCGGAAAAACAAAGACGCTTTCTGCTCCTGTAAAGATTTACCGCCTCAAAATCTGTCCCTGGTCTCTATGAATCAGAATCAACTCGATGGCAATAGGATTGGTCGCCAACTCTAAATAAAAAAATGATGATGAAAAATTTGTATTCGAAAATTCACAAAGCATTGGAAACCACCAAAATGTCTCTCTAAAGAACAGGTAAAACAAAATGTGGCACATCCTTCTCATTAATACCACTCAGCAAACTATTAATACACAGAACAAGAAGAGTGCATTCCAGAAACATTGTGCTGACTAAAAGCAGTCAGACACCTAAGAATGCCATACCTGTATGGCTCCATTTCTATAAAGTCCAAGAACAACACAGCTATTCTGTGGTGCTAGAAATTGGAATAAACGTCACTGGGGCCTGAAGGTACAAGGAAGGTTGACCTTCCAAGGGTAACAAAGGACCTTCGTGGGGTTGTGAAAATATTCTGTATCTTTACTGTGGTGGTATTCACATGGTTGGATACAACTGTTACACCCCATGAAACTAAACACGTAAGATCAATGCTCCTTGATTTATGTAAATATACCTAGATTAATAATAACAACAAAACCACTAAAGAGAGTTGACTCCAAGGATCTCAACAAAAGGACCACAAAAATTCTAAATATAACATAACTGTATGTGATGGTTAATGTTATGTGTCATCTTGGCTAGGCTATGATTCTCAGTGGTTTGGCAGACACTGGACAGATCGCCCTTCCATAATTTGATAAAATATAATCATTCTTCATTTCGTAATTTGATGTGAGGAGCCAATCAGTTGAAAACCAATCGGTTTCCATGGGGACTTGCATCCAATATATACAGATTTTATGGCAAAGCTATCTAGCTTGCTCGCTCCCTTGCTTGCTTGCTTACTTGCTTCCTTGCTCTCTTGATCCCCGCAACTACATCTAATTCTTTATCCTTTAATTTCAGGTTCTTGGGACATGGTGCTAGCAGCCTGCCATCTGACCTGCAGATTTTGGGATTCAACAGCTTGATGCCAGACCCACAGATATGGGATTTGACAGCCACCAAAATAGTGTCCTTGAAATCTCTCTCTCTCTCTCTCTCTCTCT
>NW_006408652.1:185250-187437 GCF_000296735.1 Chrysochloris asiatica | reverse complement strand
AATCAGTCGGTTAGATAGTTGTCTTCCAAATTTCTTGGCTGAGATGAGTGAGTGCCTCCTGTGCCGCCTCACTTTCTTGAAAGATTTCAATTTTGATTCCATCAATTCCTGGTGCCTTGTTCTTTGCCAATTCCTTCAATGCACTTTGGACTTCCTCCCTGAGTATCATCGGCTCCTGTTCATATGGTACCTCTTGAAATGGTTGAACATTAACCATTTCCTTTTGCTACGGTGACTCTGTGTATTCCTTCCATCTTCTCTTGATACGTTCTGTATCATTCAGTAATTTGCCCAGAGAATCTTTCAATAATGAAAGTCAAGGCTTGAATTTTTTCTTCTGTTTCCCCAGCTTGAGAAATGCTGAGCGTGTTCTTCCTTTTTTGTTTTCCAATTCCAATTCTTTTAATATTTTATTATAGTATTTGGCTTTATCTTCTCGAGCTGATCTTTGAAATTATTGGAACGCCTCATTTCTTCCATTTGCGTTAGCATCTCTACACTGGAGAGCAAGTTTCAGAGTCTCTTCTGACATCCATTTTGACTTTTTCCTTCTTTCTTGTGTTCTTAATGAGTTTTTGCTGTCTTCACGTATGATGTTCTTGATGTCATCCCACAACTCTTCTGGTCTTCAGTCTTTAGTGTTCAATGTATCAAATCTGTTCTTCACATGATCTCTAAATTCAGGTGGGATAAATTCAAGGTCATATTTTGGCTCTTGTGGACTTGTTTTCATTTTCTTCAGCTTCAGTTTGAACTTGCATATGAGCAACTGATGGTCTGTTCCACAGTCTGACCCTGGCCTTGTTTTCACTGATGATATGGAGCTTTTCCATCTTCTCTTTCCGCAGATGTAATCAATTTGATTTCTATGTGTTCCATCTGGTGAGGTCGATGTGTATAGTCATCTGTTATGCTGTCTAAAGAAAGTATTTGAAATAAACAAATCATTGGTTTTGCAGAAATCTATCATTCGTTCTCCAGCATCATTTCTATCACCAAGGCCATATTTTCCAACTACTGGTTCTTCCTCTTTGCTCCCAACCTTTGCATTCCAATCACCAGCAATGAGCAATACATCTTGATTGCATGTTTGATCGATCTCAGATTGAAGAAATTGGTAGAATTCTTCCATTTCATCCTCACTGGCTTTAGTGGTTGGTGCATAATATAGTTCTTCTATAATCATTAGACCTCAAGACAGTAATATGAATATATTTCTTAACATTTTATTGATTTTATATATATTATCTGGGATCATCCTTTAAACCCAATTGTTCTCTCTCTTTTTACGTTGGTGTTGTTAAATGCCATCAAGTCATTTCGGACTCATAGCGAACCTCTGTAGGGTTTCCGAGGAGCAGCTGGTGGGTTTGAACCTTATGGTTCTCAGTCAAGTACCTCACCAGGAGTGTGAGCTTCTAATTCAGTAACTTTTACATTTTAATTTAGAAATTTTTATATCAATTTATTTTTGTGAAAAGACACTGTTGCTATTGTTTTTAAGTGCTACTGAGTAGGTTCTGACTTACAGTGACTCTGTAGAGGGTTTCTGAGGAGCAGCTGGTGGGTTTGAACTGTTAACCATGTGGTTTGCAGTCTAGTGCTAGACCAAGGTAAAAAAACAACAACAAACAAAACAAAGACACTAGATCATGAAACAAGTTGAGGGAGAAGTGACATCAGTGCCCATCTCTACCACTGAAGTGCCTGGTAGTTTCCCTGCCAGTTGTTGTTGTTGTTGTTAGGTGCCATCGAGTCTGAACCGACCCATAGCGACTTATGCACAGCAGAATGAAACTCTGCCTGATCCTGGGTCAACCTCTCTACTATTGCCACACTTGAGTCCATCGATGCTGCCACTTGGCCATTCCATCTCTTTGGGGGTCTTCCTCTTTTTCTCTGACCCTCCACCCTACCAAACATGATATCCTTCTCCAGTGACTGATCCCTCCTGATAATATGTCCAAAGTATGAGAGACGAAGTTTGGCCATCTTGGCCTCCAAGGAGCACTCTGGATTCACTTCTTCCAAAATGGATCTATTAGTTCTTTTGGTAGCCCATGGCACTTTCAATATTCTCCTCCAACATCATAACTCAAAAGCATCAATTCTTCTACGGTCTTCCTTATTCACTGTCCAGCTTTCACATGCATATGAGGTTATTGAAAATACCATGACTTGGGTCAG
>NW_006408652.1:176443-185150 GCF_000296735.1 Chrysochloris asiatica | reverse complement strand
CTTTCTCCCGCGGAGCGGCTGGTAGTTTCGAACCGCTGACCTTAAGGTTCGCAGCCCGATTCGTAACCACTACGCTACCAGAGCTCCCATATATATATATATATATATAGACTTCACTGTTAAAGAAGCCAGTCTAAGACACTGTCATTCAAGTATAAACACAAAGTGTTCTTGGTGCCTAGAATGTATTTCCTAAGAGACAGTTTTTAAAATACTGCTAAAGTGCTCATTTTAGCTCTCTCTCTCTTCCTGTCTTTTTCTCAAAGTCTAATCAGGTTAATAGAAGTTACCCTATGCAGAGATAATTCTCTTTATGTAAAATTCATGTGTGCACTATATGATGTCAGTTTGTTCCATCACTGATGGAGGTAACTTTAACACCACTCCTCAATATTGTAGCGAAACTTTAAGTTTCCATGGAATATAAGTGGAGTGATTGCTTTAAGCACAAATTTCTTTGTCTGTTCGTCCATCTATCATTATGTATAACCAATACATGTCATAATAATTGACCAATCCCATTACTTCTTTCAAAGTCTCTTGGTGATTGGTCACTGTTCATCTGAGATCCAGTTCATGCACAGACAGAAAAGCATGGTGATTGGTTGTCTCCTTGTCTTCCAGTGATGAAGGCACATGACATTTTATAGGAATAGATGACTGAAAGTTCAGCAAAGAAAGGAAAAAACCCTGATGTAGTTGTGATAAAAAGGATGAAGTTGTTCCTGAGAAAGCGTTGCTAGAGAAAAACAAACAAGACCTTAAGAGAACTTTTGGAGAAATTTTACAAAATTGGAAGGGTAAAGGATAAAGTGCTGGAAGCTGATCCACACTTAGAAAGAAGTATGGCAATTTGTCAAGGCATTGCACACATGCTCACTCCGTATTGTAGGTTGTACATACTTGTACGATGAAAAGGGTAAGTCATGCACTGTTCAGATATTCTTGATACATGTTTTTCAAAGAAATAAAATACTTTAATGTTCAATGTTTTTTATGTTTTAAGTCACAACGTACTAAACAATTATTACCTTAAAACACAGTACTACTCTTTTATGTTATTTTAAAATTTTCTTTATTTATAGCCAATAGTAAAGGCTATAATTATAGTCCTGGTGCAGTGGTGCTGTAGGATAAGCACCAAACTATTAACCACAAGGTCAGTGGCTCAACTCCACCTTGGAAACCCTAAAGAAGGTCTATATAAGGCAGAACTGACTCAGTGGCACTTAACAACAATAACAACATATTTACAGCCAACAGTAATGGAGTTTTAATATTTTGAGGAAATAACTTAAATGTCACAGAAAATTGCAGTTGTCCCACTTTGCACAATTTCAGCTTGCATGACTATGTTTATGGTCTCCCACTACTTTGCTAAGGAGTTTAATATAGCCAATTGGAGACAGGAGGAAGAAGGGCCCAAAACCTTCATGGATAACTACTAATTGAAGCACCAAAGCAGGTGGTTCTCGTCTCATGAGCTTGAGGAGAAGCTGTTGTGATTTTTGATAATCTTAGAGACGTTCCCAAAAATTATTTCAGTCTGCTACAGCAAAGCAGATGTTTCTTAAGAGGTTCGTAGGAAGTTCCTGTAAATCTCACATCTGCCTATGCATCTGTCTGCAACTGCATGCAGAGTGTGATTGACTGTTCTCTTCTGCCTTCTAAATCTCATGCAAGTGTCAATCCAGAACCATCCAGCCAAGGGAATTCTGGGAAACTGTTCCCCAGCTTCTCTTCTGTGATACACTGTAAATCTTAAAATCGCTTGGTGGTCATGGTATGCAAGATAATGCATCCCAAAGATGATGAAGTTCCAATCCCCGGAACCTGTGAACAAGCTACCTTACATGTGAAAGAGAAGTTTGCAGATGGCATTAGGGTTAACTTTAAATGGAGAGATTCTTGGAGATTTTTCAGGTGAGCTCCGTGTAATCCTTACAAGAAGAAGAAGGAAGCAGACAGGTGGGTCAGAGAGATGCGGGGGAGATTTGAAGCATGAGAGGGTCTGTAGCTCCTTTCTGCTGACTTTGAAGACAGAGGAAGGAGATCACAAACCAAGGCATGCTGGTGGCCTCTAGAAGCTTGAAACATCCCTAAACGGAAAACCAGCAAGGAAATAAAGACCTTGTCATATAACAGCAATGGCCTGATTGTGTAAAGAAATGATCCTCCCCTAGAGCCTCCAAAAAAGCACAAAGCTCTGCAGACACTTTGTTTCCTAGTGGGAAATGTATCAGACTTCACACCCACAGAACAGTTAAAGAGAATAAATTTGTGTTGTTTAAGCCATGAAATTTGTGGCAATTTGTTACAGTAGCAATAGGAAATGAATACATTGGTCATGTGGAGTTCATTATGGGGATCCTGAAGCTTTTGGGGAGCCCAGTGGACAATGTGGTATACAGGCTAACAGGAAGGATGGGATCTATTGAAATGTATGGCTAAAACGAAAATGTGAGGATTCTGATTACAGATTAAGATGATCAATTCTGCAAACCCTGGTAATATACATGTGATATAACTAAACTGGTTGGGAAAAGGACTAGAGATTAAAATGGTCAATGTTCTTATGTCAATCAAACTTACTTAATAAAGTAGTATGTATACCCACATATTTAATGAGATAAAGATAAGTACTGGGAGAAATATAATAACTAAAATAGAAAGGTGGAAGAGAAAGGTGGAGAAAACGAAAATATATGCATTTTGTCATTGTTCATTATAAGAAAAAGCTAAAATAATAGAGGATTGAGTTGCCTATGATTAAAGGATAATGACTAGATCAAAAATGCTTCCAAAGCATCAGAAAAAAATATATATATAAAGAAAATATGTTAAATGCAAAAAGAGCAACAAAGCATAAAAGAGCTAGACAAAATTAAGTTCATAAATGCCTATCATTCCAATAAATACAATCAGCTAAACGCACTTATTAGGAGTCCTGGTGTGGTAGGATAAGCACTGGACAGCTACCGGCGAGGTCAGCAGTTCAAACCCACCTGCCACTCCTCAGAAATCCTATACAGGGTTGCTAAGAGTCGGAACTGACTCGACAGCATTTAACAACAACAAACTCACTTATTAAAAGAGAAAAACATTCAGAGTGGCTCATGTAGCAAAGCCTCAGTGTATCTAAAACAAAGTGACTCAGAAACATTGGTATAAAATGATTGAAAAGGGTGCACAATAAAAAGGCAAACAAAATTGAAGCAGCATTCTTATAGTTTGAATATCAGGCAAAGTTTGCTGCCTTGTCACCTAAAAACAATGACCTTCCTCTAGAGCAGTCAAAGGGAATAAAGATGGAAGTATTTATTTTTGTGTGTAGATCATCAGTTTGGCATTCAACAATTCATGCACATTTCTGTCAGCTTATTGACTGCAATCCTCTCAATGCATCCTACTTCCTTGTATTGTCTGTTTCCATCCCTCCTCCTTCCCTAACCTTTCTCAACTTTGTCTTTGGGTAAATGCTGCCCCTTTGCTCTCACATGACTGAACAGAGAGAGATGCGCACACAGGGGAATGACAGACGCCATGAGAGTACCCATCTATGAGGAAAAGAATGGCAATGCTTTTGTCCTCCAGAACTGAGAGACATTAAATTTGTATCCATTAAAGCCAAAAATAAAGAAAAAGAAAAAACTAATGTATGTACATATTATATACATACATACCCTAAGACATATTATATACATACCCTAATGCTCCTTGGAAGGAACTCTGATAGCATAGTGGTAACGAGTCAGTCTGCTAACTTCAAGGTCAGCAATTTGAAACTACCAGCCGTTCCACAGGAGAAAGATGAGGTTTTCTGCTCCTGTAAAGACTTACAGCCTTGGAAACCACATACAGGGTCACTATGAGGCAGAACCAACTCCACGGCACAGCACCACCACCAATGCTCCATGAAAGCCAGGATGGCCAGATTTTGTCTCTCAAACTTTGGACATATTGTCAGGAGGGACCAGTCCCTGAAGAAGGATATTATGTTTAATAAAGTGTAGGGCCGGAGAAAAAGAGTAAGACCCCAACGAGATGGATTGGCCAAGTGGCAGCATCGATGGACTCAAACGTAACAATGATTGTGAGGTTGGCACAGGATCAGGCAGTGTTTAGTTCTGTTATATATAGGGTCACTACAAGTCAGTATCAACTCAATGGCACCTAACAAAATCAACCACTAAGGTATCAGGTAGAGCAATAATGTAAACCTGGTATGGCGCTTTGGATTAATGTGCTGGACTGCAAAGTCAGTTTGAACCTCAAGATCAAGGTTCAAGCTCACTGATTGCCCCTCGGAAACTCTACAGGGAAACTCTATACAGGGCCACTATGGTTAGGGACCGACTCGACGGAACACAACAACAACAAAGCAATATGAAACTCCTTTTGTAATATTCTTCTAAGGCAGCCATCACAGTGGACCTCAACCTTTCTACTATCTCACATCACTCACCTACATAACATCAAGTCTGTGTACCATTTCTTGAAGTTCTGCGAAGTGCTAAAGGCACTGAAACCTGTCTGATAATCCTCCAGGGGACGGAGGGTATAGCTGGATAAAGCTCTGTAACACCTTGATAATTATTGCTCTGCATTTTCCATAACTCTCTTGGGAACCTAACAGAACAAACATAGAAACTTACTAAGAAATTCCTGATGTAGACTGAAAATAGGAAGCTTGGAGGTAGAGGAAATTAAGGGGAGCTCTACATTTTGCCCATGGTATTTTCAATAACCTCATATACATGTGCAAGTTGGGCAGTCAATAAAGAAGATCGTAGAAGAACGGATGCATCTGAGTTATGGTGTTGGAGGAAAATACTGAAAGTACCACGGACTGCCAAAAGAACAAACAGATCTGTGTTGGAAGTACAGCCAGAGTACTCCTTGGAAGTCAGATGACCAGACTTCATCTCTCATACTTCGGCTATATTATCAGGAGGGACCAGTCACCGGAGAAGGATATCATGTTTGGTTAAGTGGAGGGTTGGAGAATAAGAGGAAGACCCCCAGCAAGGTGGATTGGCACAGTGGCAGCAGCAATGGGCTCAAAGGTAGTAATGATTGTGAAGTTGGCACAGGACCGGGTAGTATTTCGTTCTGTTGTGCATGGAGTCGGTACCAAGTCAGTGGTACCTGACAACAACAACCTCAGACTTGTGAATTCCAGTTTGTCCTTTATCTCCCCCATTTTACATCCATCTTTTCTGGACTACCTGCCCTTCTGTCTTCAGGGCTTACACAAGACTCAGGAGTAACAGATGAACCAAGATCATTTTATCCGCTCTCACAATAGCATCAAATCAAGTCATTTCTATAATAATTGCTTTATTTTGTGTCACTTGCATTATTTCTAGTACAACTGCTACACATGTCTTGTTGTTAATGTTTCCATCTTTGGCAACCATGTGTTTACCCACTTAGCTCCCCTACATTGCCTATCTGCACATACTTGTCTCAGATACGAAGTCTCTCAGCTTTAATCTTCTGACAAAATCTCTAAAAGCAACAGATTGCTCCTCAGTTGCTCCCTTAAATCACATTTTGTTCTCCCAGTCCTTCACATCAATTCCATGCTTCATTGATCCCTGTGATATAATTTGAAATTTGTAGCCATGAACAAACACTAGCCCTGTCCTTGCTGAGCAGTTATTGAAGATGTTGCCATAAAGTCTTAGGGACATCATCATCAACCCAAAGGGCTGAATTAGGCTCAAACTGAATTCCACCATTGTCAGATAAGCCATATTTAGATACACTAACACTGCCCTAGAATCCTGGTGTGGGTCTGTAGGTTGATGTGCTGGACTGCAAAGTCAGTTTCAACAATAAGGTCGGCAGTTCAAGCTCACCAACTGCTCCTCAGAAACCCCATAAAATGTTGCTATGGGTCAGAATTGACTCCATGGCACTTAACAACAACAACAACACTGACATGGTGGCACTGTGGGATCAGAATTGGACTTTTACCCCTAAGGTCAGCTGTTAAAATCTATCAACTGTTCTGCAGAAGAAATATGAGGCTTTCTGCTCTTGTAAAGATTTACTACCTTGGGAACCCTAAAAAGGGTCACTTAATGGCAATAGGTTTGTTTTGTTTTATTGGATGTGATATTTGGGATTTTGTGTCAATTTGGCTGGACCAGGATTCTCTGTGGTGGTGTGGCAGTTGGGATGTAGTAATCACCATGATGGGATCTAATATAATGTAGTCACTTCCATGATGGGATCAGCTATAAGCAGTCAGTCAGTTGAAGGGAGGCTTCCTCAGGGTATGGTCTGTAACATCTTTCATCTTACAAATATAAAAAGAGAGGGAAGTGAGCAAAGAAAGTGGAACCTAGTACCACTAGGAAAGAAGAGCCAGAAGTGGTATGTATCCTTTGGATCTGATGTTCATGAACTTTGAAGCTCCTAGATCCAGAGGAAGATTGATACCAAGACACATGGAGATAACCAAGTACAGTTGGGTCTACAGATGCTGAAAGAGCAAAGGACCCTTCTCCAGAGCTGACAAAGACAGAAAGCCTTCCCCTAGGACAAGCACTGTGAATTTGGACTTCCGGCCTCCTGATCTTTGAGATAATACATTTCTGTTTGTCAAAGGCATCTACTTGTGGGCTTCTTTGTAGTAGCACTAGGTAAGTAAGACAGGGGTAACACTGAATGAGGGCCTAAGTTGTTTCCATCACATCCTCTCATTTAGCCCTAACCACTTTGCATAATTAATGCCATTATACACATTTGGGGAAAGCACTGTGGCTCTGTAAGATAAGCACTGGACTGCAAACCACAAGGTAGGCAGTTCAAGGCCACCAGCTGCTCCATGGGAGAAAGATGATATTTCCTGCTCAGGCAAAAATCGACAGCCTGAGAAACCCTATACAGGGTTGCTATGAGTCAGAAGCAACTAAACAGCACTTAACAACAAACAAACACATTTTTCAGAGGACAAAACAGAGACTCAAAGAGGCTGTGACGGTAAACCAACTGCAATGGCATTTGTAAATGTGGTGAAATTTGATTTGGTTTCTCCTGTGAAAAGCAAGACAAGGTACTCTCATACATTCTTTTTTTCTTTCTGTCCGCTGTTCATCACAACTTGTAGCTCTGCCCCTAACTATGTACTGGCTGTTTTTTTTTCTGCTGCAGATGGGATCTCCCCACTACCCTTACATGTTCCTGAGTTGAGTGAAGAGCTCCCTTCCATGAAGCTTCCAGAGAATGAGTCTGGTCATGTGTCTTAGTTCTCTGGTGCTGCTACAACAGAAATACGACAAGTGGATGGCTTTAAAAAAAAAAAAAAGCAAAACCAGTGTATTCTCTTACAGTTTAGGAAGCCAGAAGTCCAAATTCAGAGGACCAGCTCTGGGGAAAGGTCCTTGTCTCCTTTCAGCATCGGTAGGCCCATCATTCTTTATAGATCTCTGTATCTCTTGGCATTAACCATTTCATGGATCTAGGAACCTCACAATGCAGGGACCCAAGGACCAAAGGGCACATTCCACTCCTGGCTCTTATATCTTACAGGTAGTAAGTTCTTCTCTCTCTGCTCATTTCTCTCTCTTTTGTATCTCAATAGAGATTGACCCAAGATACAACCTAATCCTATAGATTGCATCTTGTCTCATTAATATCCTAGAAGTGAGAATTTATAACACATAGGATAATTACCTCAGATCAAAGTTGAGCACATCAGATCACAGCATGGGGGTGATTGCATCATATTAGGTCTCCTCATGGTGGGGATAATTATATTTTAACTGCTAAACCACTGAGAATCCTAGCCCAGCCAAAGTGACATGAAGCCTTAATCATCACAGCATGCTTTCGTCACCATCTCCACCTGATCAACTGCTGTTATAAGAGAGATGTGGTATTATGAATTATTGTTGTTGTCAAGTGCCTTTGAGTTGGTTCTGACTCATAGTGACCCTGTATAGGGTTTCCGAGGAGTGACTAGTGGGCTTGAACCACTAACCTTGCAGCTCAGAGTGGCCTTTTGGTCCAGCATATTATCTTGCAGTGCCACGCCAGAAGTCCGGTATTATGAACTGGCGCTGTGGGTTAATGCGCCAGACTGCAAAGCCATTAGAACTGCAACTGCAACGTCAGCAGTTCAATCTCACCAGCTGCTCCTCGGAAACCCTATCAAGTGTCGCTATGTGTTGGAACCAACTCAACAGCACTTAACAACAACAACCTAATTAAGGAGCCCGTCTTCTATCTCAGGAAGCACAGCCTGGGGAAAGTCAAAAGCATGCTTTTTGATACCAACATCGTGACCAGTTGGACTTGCGCATTCACTGGAGAAGTAAGAAAAAAGGTGTAGACTAAAAGTTTACTTAACTATAGTTACCAGAATGACTTACACCAACTGACTTCCTTTTAGAGATAAACGTTCAAGTGTCATTGGTGCAATTAAAATGTTCAAAAGAATATACTGTTGCTGTTGTTAAGTGCTGTCGAGTCGATTCCAACTCACAGCAACCCTGTGTAGGGTTTCCAAGGAGCAATTGGTGGGTATGAACTACTGACTTTGTGGTTTGCAGTCCAGTGCTGATCCATAGTGCCACACCAGAAATCCCAAAAGAATATGTTGTTGTTGTTGTCAGGTGCCATCAAGTCGGAACCGACTCATAGCGACCCCATGCACAGCAGAACGAAACAATGTCTGATCCTGGGCCAACCTCAC
>NW_006408652.1:157682-173064 GCF_000296735.1 Chrysochloris asiatica | reverse complement strand
TGAAAATACCATGACTTGGGTCAGACGCACCTTAGTCCTCAAGCTGACATCTTTGCTCTTCAATACTTTAAAAAGGTCTTGTGCAGCAGATTTGCCTAATGCAATACGTCATTTGATTTCTTGACTGCTGCTTCCATGAGTGTTGATAGTTGATCCAAGACGAATGAAGTCCTTGTGGATAGATGTATTTTAGCAGCCTGGTAGTGACTCTTAGAAATGATCAGCTTAAGCCTTAGACAAAACATGAACTGGAAAAAACACTCTTGGGTTTAAGCAAATCTCCTGTGAGACAGAGTTTCTGTTTTATTTCCAGAGCTGCTAACATGCTTGGCCTCAAAGACAATAACAAATCATATTTTAGAGGAAGATACAACCAAAATAAAGCCAAGTAGTCTGATGTTTTATTTAAAGGTCCTGCCTTACTATGGTTCCAAACAGAATGGCCAATAAGCCCTTCCATTACTTGACCCTCTTTTGCAAGCAAAGTATGAAAAAAGATAGTTGATATGTAAAACATTTCGCCCTACTTGTTCATAAAACAAAGTAAACTAGATATACATGCTATTTCAGTGAAAAACTGCTTTACATCGTATTTTAGAAATGGAGTTTATTATAAAGAAGAGACAGATATGAAAGTAGTTGAAACGAATAAAGATTTGCAAAATAACACTAACTTATACCAGACATTCAGAAGAAACCACTGCAGACCATGATAAATCATAACCTGCTAGTAGCAGGTCCCAAGGGTTTTAGATAAGATAGGATGGATAAGACGGACACATTAAAAGTCAAATTACATTACCCTTAAGTTTTAACTAATCAACTGGTCTCCCTACCTTTGGACTCCTACTGAAATGCTGTAGGATAAGCATTGGAATGCTAACCAGAAGGTCAGCAGTTCAAACCCACCTGCCACAACTCAAAAACCCCATACAGGCTCGCTATGAGTCAGAATTGAGTCAATGATACTTAACAACAACCACCACCTACTTTTGAAAACACAACTGCACTCTCTGGAAGCCCATATTTGATGGGCAGTTTTGAGACAGAACATGTGTTACTTCTGTTATGATGTTGTTGTTGTTGTTAAGTGCCATCAAGTTGGTTCCAATGCATAGCAACCCATATAGGGTTTCTGAAGAGCGACTGGTGAGCCTGAGCCTCCAACCTTGCAGTTCAAGGCGACTTTGCAGTCGAGGGCATTAACCCACAGCGCCCGCCACACCAGGACTCCTCTATTACGAGGAGACCTGTAATCTCATTAGAGCAGCTCACCGGCATAAGGAAATTCATGGTTTGCCTAGAACATGAGTAAGAACTGAGTCAAAGCATTGAAATTAACATTGCTTTTCACTGGCTGAAAGAGTGCTCTTGGACATTCCAATGATTTGGAAATGCAAAGCTTCATTAGCTCATGAATGCCTATAATATTAGACCTGGAAAGGACATTAGAGGTCACTAAGTCCAAGACCTGGTGACTGTAAACATGTTCCAGTAACAAAAATCAACAGTGAAAGTTACCAATAAAGAGCAAGACGTTGTAGGCACTAGTGAAGAAATAACCGTTAGTCTTGGTACAGTGGTTAGAGGATGGTTTTGTGCTTCCATCCTTTCTTACCTTGCCACTAGGTACCAGGAAAAAATGAGGGTTACCTTATGTATTTGGGACCATACGTTCAACACTAGGATGACCCCACCTCTAATCTACATAAGATCTATGCGAAAGAACCCTCAGAATCAAGTAAGGGACTTTTCCAGGCAGTGTTCTCGTTTTGGGGTCATGGTGTGGCGCTGTGGGTTAAAGCGCTAGACAGCAAGGTCAGTTTGAACCACAAGGTCAGCGGTTCAAGCTCAACAGAAACTCCTCGGAAACCCTGTACAGGGTCTCTGTGGGTTGGAACTGACTTGAGCACTTAACAATTGTCTTTTTACATGTGGACCTTCTGCTATGTCTTTATCAATTCAGGTCAGAAGCCTATACTTGAGTTATGCCTGTTTTTCTTACTCTTCCTTATGTTTATTTTGTTCACTTTCATTTAGTTTTCCCTCTAGTTTTAAGAAACTGATTTAAAACAAGTTTTAATAATAACAATGGTGAAGATGGCACAAAACCAGGCAGTGTTTTGTTTTGTTGTGCATATGAGTCAGAAGCGATTCGAAGGCACCTAACAACTAGTTTTAATGAAATTATTTATTTCAGTAAGGTATAATAAGAAGAGTGTTGTTGTTGTTAGGTGCCATCAAGTTGGATCCAACACATAGCAACTCAGTGCACAACAAACCGAAACACTGCCCAGTACTGCGCTAGCCTCACAATTGGTGTTATACTTGAGCCCATTGTTTCTACCACTGTGCCAATCCACCTAGCTGTAGGTCTCCCGCTTTTTCGCTGTCCTCCAACTTTACCAAGCATGATATTCTTCCCCAGGGACTGGTCCCTCCTGAAAATATGGCTCAAGTATGAGAGGTGAAGTCTGGCCATCTTGACGTCTAAGGAGCATTCTGGTTGAACTTTGTCCAACAGAGGTTTGTTTGTTCTTCTGGCAGTCCATGATACCTTTAATCTTCTTCTCCAACACCATAACTCAAATGCATCAATTCTTCTACTGTGGTCTCCAGTCACTGTCCAACTTTCACATGTATATGAGGCTATCAGAAATACCATGCCTTCTTGGATCAGGTGCGCCGTAGTCCTCCAACTGACATCTTTGCTCTTCAACACTTTAAACAGTTCCTGTGCAGCAGATTAGCCTAATGCAGTACGTTGTTTTGTTTGACTGATGATTCCATGAGTGTGGATGGTGGATTCAAGGAAAATGAAGTATTTGACAGCTTCAATCTTTTCTTCATTTATCATGCTGTTTATTTATTGATCCAGTGGGGAGGATTTTAATTTTCTTTCTATTGAGGTGGTACCCATACTGAAGGTTTGATCTTCATCAGCAAGTATTTTAAGTCCTCTTCTCTTTCTGCAAGCCAAGGTTGTATCATCTGCACATTGAAGATTTTTAATGAGTCTTCCTCCAATCTTGATGCCATGTTCTTCTTCATATAATCCAGATTCTTCTTCATATAATCCATGTTTTTCTTCATAAAATCCAGATTCTTGAATTATTTGCTCAGTATACAGACTAAGTATGGTAAAATAATACAATCATGGTGCACACATTTCCTAATCAGAACAGTGGAAGAAAAAAGTGCCAAGTAGAAGGAACAAAGAGTGAAAGAAGAGGGATCTACAAGTGCAGATTCTGCCTTGTTTTTGAAGAAATTGCCTTCAGACCATCTCTTAGCTCCAGTCTTGACGAGGCAACTGTAAAGGAGTGGTCCGAACACCAAAAATCATACTGGGCAGATTAAAGTTAGAGTGCTGGCACATCATGAGACCTCTCTACTATCGCACACCTAAATGTAAATTGTAGATAATATCGCCTAACTTGGAAAATTACTGTGTATTATATAAAATAGTACACATAAAAGTATTTGGCACATAACAGGTATTCAATGTTGTTGTTGTTATGTGCAATGGAGTCAGTTCTGACTCATAGTGACCCTGTACAGGGTTTCTGAGGCTTAAATCTTTACGGGAGCAGAAAACCTCATCTTTCTCCCGTGGAGCAGCTGGTAGTTTCGAACTGCTGACCATGAGATTAGCAGCCAGATTCGTAACCACTATGCTACCAGAGCTCCTTAGGCATTCAATATATGTTTATTATTACCACTGCTATTTGAGCATGTGTGCATTAACTATACAAAGGCTTTCAAGAGTGTGGATCATCACAAATTATGGATAACATTGTGAAGAATGCGAATTCTAAAACACTTAATTGTGCTTATGAACAACTTGTACCAAGAGGCAGTCGTTCGAACAGAACAAAGGGACACTGAATGGTTTAATCTCAGGAAAGGTATACACCATGGTTATAGCCTTTCACAATATTTGTTCAATCTGTATGATGAGCAAATAATCTGAGAAACTGGATTATATGAAAAGAATGTGGCATCAAGATTGGAGGAATGCTCATTAGCAACTTCTGACATACATATGATTCAATCTTGCTTACTGGAAATGACCAAGACTTGAAGCACTTAATAATGAAGATCAAAGACTACAACCTTCAGTATGGTTTACACCTCAATGTAAAGAAAACAGATTCCTCATAATGGGACCAATAAGCAACATAATGGTAAACAGAGAAAAAATTGAAGATGGATTCACAATCAGTGCTCACAGAAGCAGCAGTCAAGAAATCAAATGATGCATTTTATTGGGCATCATTAAAGGGGTCCTGCAAAGGACCTCTTTAGAGTGTCCAGGAACAAAGGTGTCAGTTTGAAGACTAAGGTGCACCTGACACAAGCCATGATATTTTCAGGTGTCTCTTATGCATGTGAAAGTTGGACAATGAATAAAGAAGATGGTATAAGAATTGATGCATTTGATGCATGTGAGTTGTGGTACTGGAGAAGAATATTAAAAGTACCATGAACTGCCAAAAGAACAAGCAAATCTGTGTTGGACCAATAAACAACATCCATATAAATGGACAAAAGAATGAAGTTGGCAAAGACTTCATCTTGCTCAGATCACCCAACAACACTCATGGAAACAACGGTCAAGAAATCAAATGACGTAATGCACTAAGCAAATCTGCTGCGCAAGACCTCTTTGAAGTATTGAAAAGCAAGGATGTCAGCTAAGGTGTGCCTGACCAAAGCCATAGTATTTTCAATAACTTCATAAACATGTGAAAGTTAGACAGTGAATAAGGAAGACTGTAGAAGAATAGATGCATTTGAGTTACAGTGTTGGAGGAGAGTATTGAACGTACCATGGACTGCGAAAACAAAAAGCAAATCTGTCTTGGAAGAAGTACATAAGGTCGCTATGAGTCAAAACTGACTGGACAGCACCTAACAACATTTGAGCACTGGCTAGAGTATTTTCTCTGAACATCTCATATTAATTTTCTGGGAAGATGACTCTTAACACAAATGTTTTAAGGCTTCATCTATATTTTTATCTATCAGATTTGGACATGGATGTTACATATGATTTTGGTCATAATGGAAGAGCTTTGCTGTTATCCCTAGAAATATAATCTAAACTACCCAGTTGAGCTGAAACTTTTTAGAAAATGAATCACAAACCATATGAATACACACTGATTAATGAACACTGCTATTCATTATGTTGGTAATTATGGGTGATTCACTTATTAAAACATTTCCATCTAATTGGATACACTGTGAACCAGCTAGTACGTGATAGATAACTCCTCCCCAGCTAGTCTCCTAATACTAAGCAAGGATAAGGAGCTAAATGCCAAGAAAATTCTAGGTCCCTTAGTGTAAACTCCAAGAGAGAATTCTCTCTTACGAGGAAAAAGAACATTCTCTTTGTCTTTCTGCATTGTCAAAACTTGCTGTGGAACCATTTCATGTGGGAAGTTTATTGTCTGTTCTTTTCACTACTAAAGAATTGGATTTCAATTCAAATCTGCTCTGAAATGACATGGCATTCAATAATCACAGATTACTTCTTATTATGGGCCCTTTAAATATGTAACTTTCTGCTACAAATAACCATTTGCAAAGGATAAAGGGAATAAAAAATTATAGGATTTGTCATTCAACATAAGAAAAATGTTCAACATAAGAAAAATGTGAAATCTTGCTGCCTTGATTTAGGGAAAACAACTTGAGTCTGTGAGCTGAGAGAGACACGTATCCTGGCTGTTTTCCACTTTGCTCAGCTGCAAAATGAAGGACTCGGATGAGAACAGTTACTCTCAACCTGGGCTGCTGAACTTATGTAACATGAAGTTTTCCAGTTACACTGAGGTTTGGCAATTTGTACACTGTAGGAATTACCTCTCTTAGAAGGTTTGGCACAACTTGTCAGAAAAACTAATTAGGTTCTGCGTATATGTGTTTTTGTGCTTATGTTGGTGTGGTTTTTCATAGTGGATTTTTATCTCCTGCTTCAATTTATTTAATAGCTACAGATTTATTCAGGTTTTCAGTGGTCCTCTGAACCACTTTTGAGAAGTCCTGTTTCCTAGGTAATTGTCGATTTCATACATTTTAAAATGCATATTGGCATAAAGTTGTTCATAGTATCCCTTTATGCTTTTTAAATGTTCACCTCTATCTGCAGTCATGTTCGTATTTCCACTCTTAATACTATTTATTTATCCCGTTTTCTTCTGGATCCATTTCCCTCTAGTTTTGTTTATTAAACTCTTTACAACACCAACTTTTTGTTCTCTTGGTCTTGTTTCTTTTTCTTGATTTCTTTGGGTTTATTCTGTCCTTTTTCTAAGTTCCTGTACTGCATATTTTAGTCATAACTTTAAGACTTTTTCTCTTTTCGGATATACACATATAAGTCCCCAAATTTTCATCCAATTACTGGTTTGAATGCATCACTGAACTTTTGATATGAAGTGTTTTCATTGCCATTTAGTTTAAAATATGATTTCATTTCTATTATGACTTTGTTCCATTAATTACTAGGGATTTATTCCTATATTTCTAAACATATGAGTATTAGCTAATGTTTAGTCACTTATTTCTGTTATTTCTTTTTGTATCAAGTAAAACACAATCTGGTATTTGTTCACATTTTCTTTATTGCCCAATACATGCTTAATTGTTTTTATAAATGTTTCACTTGTGCTTTTTAAAAAGGTCATTTATTCTCTAATTGCAAGATTCTATATTTGTACATTATGAAAAGCCTGCTACTCTTCCTACACAAATATTGCTGTCTTCATTTTTTTTTTTAACTGCTTGATCCATCAGTTTCTGAAACATGAGTTCTAACATCCTCCACCATTATCATGGATTAATGATTTTTCTCTGTGTAGTTTTAGCGTTTGAGGTGATAAGTATTTCAATGTTATATCTAAAAACTCAAAATCAAGCTGCTATTGAGTCAGCTCCAACTCATGGTGACTCTACATGTGGCAGTCAGGGTAGAACTGTGCTCCATCAAGTTTTCATGGCTGTGGCCTTTCTGAAGCGGATTGCCAGGCCTTACTTCTGAGGTACATTTGTGTGGATTTGAACCACCAACTTTTTGTTTGGTAGCTGAGTGCTTATAAATTCCAAATACTATATTTTCAGTAAATCTTTTAGGATTATCTTATTTTTAACAATGTTGGGGGCATTTCGTCTGTTTTTTTTTTCTCTTTAATATATAATTTGCTTGATATTGATAGATCCATACCAGCCTTCTTTTGAATGTTTTTCCCTTGGTATATTTTCTTCCATTCCTTTCTCTTCTGTCTCTCTAGATATTTGCATTTTAGGCATCTCTCTTGTAAATAATATATGGTTAGATGTTTTTATGTGCAACATAAAAGCTTTGATTTTGCCAATTATAGATTTGTATTTATTGTGATTACTGATACATTTGAATTTATTCATATCATCTTATTATGGATATTTTTGCTTTTATCTATTACTAATTCACTTTATTTCATCTTCATTCTTCCCTGCATTTTCTTATACTGACACACACTTTTTAATTTTTTCTCCCACCTCTGCTGGTATATAAATAACACATTTCCCCCCTAAGGTTTTAACCAGTAGCCTCAAAATTATATATAGATGACAAAAGATCTTTAACCAGTAACCTTAAAATTATATGTACATGACATAAGGTCTTTAACCAGTTTTAACCAGTAACCTTAAGATTATGTATACATGACATGAGGTCTAAACATTTTCAATATCTGTACCCTTCTTTTCTTCACTAAGAAGGTAAGAAAGAAAACAAGGTCAAAATAGATGTCAGAAGAAACACTGAAACTTGCTCTCCAGCATAGAGATGCTAAAGCAAATGGAAAAATAAGGAGGTACAAGAGCTGATCAGAAAGTTTCAAAGGTCAGCTTGAGAAGACAAAGTCAAATATTACAACGAAATGTACAAAGATCTGGAGTCAAAAACCAAAAAAAAAATTTTTTTTAATGGAAAAACACGCTCAACATTTCTCAAGCTGGGAGAACTGTAGAAAAAAATTCAAGCCTCGTATTTCGTTATTGAAGAGTTCTCATGGCAAATTATTGAATGATGCAGAAAGTATCAAAAGAAGATGGAAGGGGGCGTCTGCTTACTTCACCACTGGAACTGGCCGCGGGAGACCTATACGGGTTCAGGCCAGGTGTCTCCTCTAAGTTGTACAGAGTGGGAAGAGAACAATGCAGAAGGAGCCCAGCTCACTGTGAAGTCCCCATTCATTTATTTGGCTTCAGCTATGCGGCACTGGTTGCTACTGGTGGGATCATTGGCTATGCAAAAGCAGGCAGCGTCCCATCCCTTGCTGCTGGACTCCTGTTTGGAGTGCTAGCCAGCCTGGGTGCCTATCAGCTCTCTCAGGATCCCAGGAATGTTTGGGTTTTCCTAGCTACATCTGGGACCTTGACTGGCATTATGGGAATGAGATTCTACAACTCTGGAAAATGTATGCCTGTGGGCTTAATTGCAGGTGCCAGTCTGCTGATGGTTGCCAAACTTGGAGTTAATATGCTCACTAGACATCAATCATAGTCACACCCCAGCATGAACACAAGAAGAATTTAAAATCTCCAAACTTATATTGTTTTTATGTCAGAGAAATAAGAATGAGACTGAAATATTTTCACACAAGCTTTGACTCAAAAAAGTAAACAGAACAGAGAAACATCACTGAACTTAGTAGGGAAAAATGGGTTATATAAAAATGTGCCCTATAGTTCGGGACTACATACCCTAAGAACTTACTCATACACCCTCAATATGATTTTTCTATATTGATGTGATTTCTTCTGTAACTATAGATAAATTCTGATCAATTCTCAGTGGGCAAAATGGTGGGTGTCCAAGTGCTACTCAGAGGAAGAGTGAAAAAAATCTCTTAGGAGATTCTAGATGGCCCGCCCTTTCTCCTCTTACAGCATAGACCTAATTTGAAATGATATTACATGAAGTGGAAATAAAGTTTTACTATAAATAAAAAAAAAAGAAGAAGAAGATGGAAGGAATATACAGAGTCACTGTACAAAAGGAAATGGTTGATGTTCAACTGTTTCAAGAGGTAGCATATGATCAAGAGCCAATGATACTGAAGGAAGAAGTCCAAGGTGCATTGAAGGAAATAGCAAAGAACAAGGCACCAGGAACTGATGGAATCAAAATTGAAATCTTTCAAGAAAGTGAGGCAGCACAGGAGGCACTCACTCATCTCTGCCAAGAAACTTGGAAGACAACTATCTGGCCGACTGATAGGAAGAGATTCGTATTTGTGCCCATTCCAAAGAGAGGTGACACAACGGAATGCGAAAATTATCGGACAATCTCTTTGATATCCCATGCGAGTAAAGCTTTACTAAAGGTAATAGAAACAGCTGAACGCATACACTGACAGAAAACTTCCAGAGGTTCAAGCCGGATTCAGAAGAGGCTGTGGAATGAGGGCTATCATTGCTGATGTCCGATGGATCTTGGCTGAAAGCAGAGAATATCAGAAAGATGTTTACTTGTGCTTTATTGGCTATGCAGACTTTCAATTGTGTGGATCATGACAAGCTATGGACAACATTGCAAAGTATGAGTATTCTGGAACACTTAATTGTGCTCATGAGGAATCTGTACCTGGACCAACATGGGAACACTGAATGATTTAAAATGAAGAAAGGTGTGTGATGGGTTGTATTCTTTTACCATACTTATTCAAACTGTATGCTGAGCAAATAATTCGAGAAGCTGGGTTATATGAAGAAAAATGTGGCATCTGGATTGGAGGAAGACTCATTAACAACCTGCAATATGCAGATGATAGATACAACCTTGCTTGCTGAAAGTGAAGAGGACTGAAAATATTTACTGGTGAAGATGAAAGAGCATAGCCTTTGGTGTAGATTTCATCTCAATGTAAAGAAAACAAAAACCCTCACTACTGGACCAATAAACAACATTCTTATCAATGGAGAAAAAATTGAAGTTGTCAAGGACTTCATTCTTCTTGGATCAACTATCAACACTCACGGAAGCAGCATTCAAGAAATCAAACGACGTATTACATTAGGCAAATCTGCTGCACAAGACCTTTTTAAAGTGTTGAAGAGCAAAGATGTCAGCTTGAGGACTAAGGTATGCCTGACCCAAGCCAGGTATTTTCAATAACCTCATATGCATGTGAAAGCTGGACAGTGAATAAGGAAGACCATAGAAGCATTGATGCTTTTGAGTTATGGTGTTAGAGGAGAATATTGAAAGTGCCATGGGCTGCCAAAAGAACCAATAGATCCATTTTGGAAGAAATGCAGCCAGAGTGCTCCTTGGAGGCCAAGATGGCCAAACTTCGTCTCTCATACTTCAGATATGTTGTCAGAAGGCACTAGTCACTGGAGAAGGCTATCATGTTTGGTAAGGTGGAGGGTCAGAGAAAAAGAGGAAGACCCCCGAAGAGATAGATTGGCCAAGTGGCAGCATTGATGGACTCAAGCGTGGCAACAGTAGTGAGGTTGGCCCAGGATTGGGCAGTGTTTCGTTCTGCTGTGCATAAGGATGCTATGGGTCAGTACTGACTCGATGGCACCTAACAACTATTTTAAAAACTCAAGAAAAGGTTTTCATGCTAAAAGAAACATTCTATGATGGTTACCAGAGGTGGGAGAGAAGGGAGAGTAATTCACTGGCTAGAGGGTAGACACATGTTAATTTGGGTTATGGTTACGATGATATCCAAGAAAGAGGAGGTTGGCAGAAAAATGATGAAGACAGGTGAAGACACAGGGAGGTATGCAAGGGTAAATAAATTATATATACAACTTTGGAACAATAATGTTCTGCAGGTAGATACATGGATAGGGACACAGAGACATACATATATGGAGTCCAGGTATGGCACTACAGAATAAGATCTGGAGTTCTGGTGTGGCACTGTAGAATAAGTACCGGATCACAAGACCAGTTTGAACCACAAGGTTGGCAATTAAAACCCACCAACCGCTCCTCAGAAACTCTATAGAGAGTTGCTATGAGTCAGAACCAACTCAACGGCATTTCACAATGTAGTATATTTATATGTATATACCCCACAAGTTTATTAGAGTTTGAAACTGGACATTTGTATTTACCTTTCCTGCAAACACAACTATGAATGTTGTGGAGTATACAGTGGGAAAAATGATGACACTTTTTCAGATATTATCAAACATCCTAAGGCAATGAGTTGCTGAGCCTGGGGTTTCAGGACCATAGTCTTAGGGGAGGGATATCATGGTCCATTGGCATAACATAGTCCACAATGACAGTGTTCTACATCCTACTTTGATGAGCATCATCTGGGCTCTTTACAGCTCATGAGTGGCCATCTAATGTGCAGCTATTGATCTCTCCATGTGTGAAAGAAAGAAGAGTGATGAGAATTGAAGATACCTGGAATAAGTTATTCCAATGGACTAACAGAACATGTGAACCTCAGTGTCCATGACTCTGAGACTAGAAGAACTAAATGGTGCTCATCTCACACTACTAACCACCCTGAAAGGGGTCACATTAGAAGGTCCTGTAAAGAGTGGCAGAAAATTGGGAATAAAACTCAAAAATATTAAAAATAAAGAAAAAAGAGGAGGCTTTCTAGTCAGAAAGACACTGGAGGAAACTGAGACTATGACCTTCGAACACTCTTCCTCCCTTCAGGTCTGGAAAGGAACTCACCCTCATGGTCCAATTTTCAGCCAAGCAGTAGATAGGTATTTAGAGGGGGCAACACTAGCAAGGCATGGTTAATCATTCCATCATTCAACATCAAAAGGGTAACATTTACCCAAGGACAAAGTTGAGAAGGGATGGAATAGAAATAGGAACCACAGGGAGAGGATTATAATCATTGAAATGAAACAAAGTGTAGGATTTCTTGAATGTAAAACTGCTGATCTTGTCTGTAAACCTTCACTCAATTCACAAAGTTTTAAAAAAAAGAAGCAAGGATAGGCATGACTTTGTCCCTCATTCTTTGGATATGGACCAGTATCTGAAGTAGGACATCTTTTATGGTAAAGTGGAATGTCAGTGAGATGGATTGACGTACTTACAGCAACTGTGAGATCAGACATCAATACAAATGTGAGAACAGTGGAGGACTGGACAGCGTTTTGTTCCTGTGCATAGGGTTGCAGTTTTCTGAGAATAAATAGTTCAGTGTAGCTTCTGTTTTGTCTAGGTGAGGCTAGGTGGAGGAAGCTATGAGAGATGCCAATCATGGAGGTCATTCCAAACCACAATAAGGAATTTGGATTCATTTAGCAAAATTAAAACAGAATCCAGCAAAGAGATTTAAGCAGTGGAAGCATGCTGTAACCGGGTTTGTGTACAGACGGGTTGCTCCAATTGCTCTGGTGCTAGATTGAGTGTAACAAAAAGTGAGGTTGGGAGAACAGTAGTATCTAGTATCACCACCACAGACTAGGAAAGAGGGAAGTTTTTAACCTGCCTTTTGTCAGCACTGCAGTTTGAACTCTAGGTTTCTACAGAGCACAGAAGATGCTTTTTAGACATGTATTTGACATATACACACTACCATGGTCACTCTGAATTTTAACTAAAAGTTGGCATGCTTATACATTCACTATTATTAATTACTGCCTTATAGATTCAACAAAGCAACCGACTGTTCCACAGTCTCAATACAGAGACAACTACAAGCCCTTGAAAACTATACTTCCTCATAGCATGAGAAGTGAAGTTGAAAATAAATGAAAGGGAAAGAATTTCCTGCACCACCCTGGTCTGAGAAGTGGCCAAATGTTCATCTGTAAGAACCACATGCCATCTTAGAGACTTTCATCTGAGCTGTATAGCTATCCTAGCACAATGTATCCCTAACACAATTGCTTATATGGACTGTTAGCATCTTCTACTAGTAGCTCATTAAAGGTACCAGAGTTCTCCCTCCTACCAAGTTACGTGAAGGCCAAAACAGCCATCCTCCCTTACATAAAACTCACTGTACCCCACAATGAATGATTTCTGCAGGAGAGATGCTGGCTGTGGAGATCAGTCTGATTTCTGAAACTCCCTCCTATCCTCAGGTGAATACCTGTCAGCACACAGGCAGGCTGGCCTGTCTCAACCAATTCCCTAGGTTGTCTGATGGTACAGCAATCTAGTGGTGTCTCAGCCTGCTTTAAACTCTACACACAGCTACTGAAGACAGATGGAGTCCACACCGGTCAGCTCAGAAGGAAAACCAAAATATAAAAATATACCCAGGTGGGCACAGCATGACATGTTCTTTCAACTATTCTGCATTTGTGTTCTGCCAAACATTGAAGAGGATTTTCTACTCATTTGGAAAAGGTTCTACTGATTAAATGAACTGTATTAAAAACACAGTGAATAGGGATGAAAGACTGAAAAGGCATTAATCATTAGTAAGCAGGCTACTCAGAGTTTTGGTGTGAGGCTGTTGGATAAACATTGGATGGCTAACTGCAAGGTTGGTAGTTCACACCTACTAGCCACTCTAGGAAATCCTATATAGTTAGAACTGACTCCATGGCACTTAACAACAACAAGAAGCAGGCAACTCATAACACTATCTATATGCTGTTCCTTCAGCTCAAATTAGTGTGCTTTTTAATTTTTTTACATTTTGTTAAGAAGAAAGATACCTTCTCAATCTCTTACCTTTACTGATACCACATATGATGTTTAACTTCCATGAACAATTCATCTCTTTCTCTCTCTCTCTCTCTTTTTTTTTGTCTGATAGAGAATAACGGCCTGGTTGCTTTCAGATATGAATACTGTATAAGGAATAGGAAGAGTGCCTTCAGAATAAGCCACCAGAAGTGGCAAGCTGTGAATTTCCAGCAAGGAAGAACATGGCACACCCCGTTGGTCATGACAATTATAATACATAAATTTTATTAAAGCACTTAATGGGAATCCCTAGAACTGGTAAAGAGCTTGGAATCTGATATTGGCTTCACTTGAGAAAGGGCCTTTGAGCAGTTTTGATGGAGGAGAAGTAGGCCATGTAGCTATGGGGCGGGCTGGGGAGGAAGATGCAGGTGGAGGAAACCACAAAGATCCTGAGGCAAAAGTCTACCTTCCATAGCAGCATGCAGGCTAATGTAAATGGAAGACAATAAGCTAGCAAGGGTAGTAGAAGATGAGGCAGAAAGGCAAATGGGCAGGGAGCTGAACTGTGTGGGACCTTGGAAGCTATTGCTAGGTTCGCTTTGAGGAAATAGAGAGCCTTGGAGTTATTTCATCTGATTTATAGTTCCACAGAATTATTCTTTGTTGATAAGCAATAGCACAATGGCATGTGAGCTAGGAGACCAGTCAGAAAATTACTGAAATTATGTGATGGTGATTTTGACCACTATGGATCAAATATTACATAGTCTCGTCCCTAATATGTATGGGACTCAGGGTAAGAGTTAGAATGGAAACCCACATATCACAGTAGAAATAATTAAAAGTTCTATAACAATCTAGCAAACTGTTACATAAGACATGTCTACCCACCCCTATTTGGGAGCATGGTAGGTCTGAAGGACAAGCCCACTAGCTGTGCTACAGGAGGAAGATGAGGCTTTCTGCTCAAAGACTGACAGCCTCAGAAACCCTATACAGAATCACTATGTGTTGGAACCGACTCAATGACAGTTTAACAATGACCACTCCCATACTCCCATATTTACAAATATGCATTCATAGTGAGTATTTTTTTTTAACATTTTATTGTGCTTTAGTTGAAAGGTTACAAATCACAGTAGTTTTCTATCCAATATCTGTACCCAAATTGTTCCAAGACATTGATGCAGTGTATCAGTACTCTTATCAGCATTCTCACTATTTCTGCCCTGGGTTCTCTGCTTACCTTCATCTAGTTCCCTTGCATCTTCCTGCCTTCTCATGTTTGCTTGTGGGCAAATATTGCCCTTTTGGTCTCATATAGCAGATTGTTCAAAGGAACACATTCCTCAAGAGTGTTATTATTTTATGTTGTTGTTGTTGTTAGGTGCCATCAAGTCGGAACCGACTCATAGCAATCCCTTGCACAGCAGAATGAAACAGTGTCCAATCCTGGGCCAACCTTACTACCATTGCCACACATTGAGTTCATCAATGCCGCCACCTAGCCAATGCATCTCGTTGAGGGTCTTCCTCTTTTCTCTGACCCTCCATCTTACCAAGCAGGATATCCTTCTCCAGTGACTGTTCCCTCCTGACAGTATGTCCAAAGTATGAGAGACGAAGTTTGGTCATCTTGGCCTCTAAGGAGCACTCTGGCTGCACTTCTTTCAAAACAGATCTATTGGTTCTTTTGGCAGTCCATGGCACTTTCAGTATTTTCCTCCAACACCATAATTCAAA
>NW_006408652.1:150673-157283 GCF_000296735.1 Chrysochloris asiatica | reverse complement strand
TTTTTCTTCATAGAACCCAGCTTCTTGGATGATTTGCTCAGCATACAGGTTGAATAAGTATGGTGAAAGAATACAACCTTGTCGCACACCTTTCTTAATTTTAAAAATATTATTTTATAGGCCACTCTATTGTTTGATTGAGAGGTGGCCACATTAGAAAGCCCTAGTCTGGTCTTTTTAATGAATTGGTATTTCGTTCTATATTTTTCTCCCATTCTAACCAGGACCTTCTATTATGTCCCTGGTCAGAGCAGTCTATATAATGGTAGTTGGGCATCATCTAGTTCTTCTAGTTTCAGGGTGGAGGAGGCTGTGGTTCCTGTGGTCCACAAATTCATTAGACGAATTGTTCTTTGAATCTCTGTTTTTCTTCACTCTACTTTGGTTGCATAAATATATGATTTTTATATTACTTATAACTGGAAAACCATCAAAGATGCCTGAATTTATATGTTATTACATGTCTGGGGTTTTCTGCTGGTGGATTGGAAATCAATAACAAAAAGCATATAATAATATAAAGCATATATATAATCCATAGTTTATTATATTACTACTCTGTAACATTTATATTCCTGTCTTTATTTCAGTAAAATTATCACATTACTATAATCAAGATTTTTACATAATATTTATTCTTCTGATGACAATGCCAAATTAGAAATTTTTTCTTAAGCCATTGAAGCCATTACAGATTCTTACTACTTTCAATTTGGGAGACTGCTGTGAGGTAGTAGCAATTTACATTGCCAATAAAAATTTTAAAGTAATACTCAGATTCAGAAATGAACCACTGACTTTACTTGGCATGTGCAAATAATACAATATAGAACATTGGATAAATTTTCATTATAGCAGAAAGCATTATAATATATTTAAATTTCATCATTCAATTCAATGTTTCATGATATATGTGAATTTCACGATGACTTAAAGCAATACATTTGAGGGGACGTCAAAAATTTGTGGAAAGTCAGAATTAAAAGATAATGGAATTTTTCCATGCCCTTTTTGAAGTCCCCTCATAGATATGCACAGCAATTTAAAGAATTGCTTATGTGGAAATTTAATTTCACAGAACAAATGCAAAGAAATATGAATTGTTTAACATGGCAAACTATTCGTTAGCTGCCATGTCCAACTGTTGCAAATATGGAAATAATTCACTACTCCCTCGAGAACCATGAATTGGAACACAGAGTAAAGCAAGGAAATGAACACATCTCCCTGCCGGTAACACTATTTCCTATGCAAAATTCTATTGCTATTTCAGAGAAAGAATGTGATAAGCCAATTGTTTTTTCTGTAACTTGGGAGCCTTGGCCTCTTAAATCCTTCCCCACTCCAGTATCAGGGTCCATCTTTGAGTTTAGCAGTCACACAGGTGATGAACCCTATGTCATAGTCATGTGTTATTGGTGGAGAGAGAGCAAACAATGGTAGTGCTTCTCTGGGGCCTGGCCTATATTCATCAGAAGAATGGATGTTTAGGGTTGTAAGTCATCTGGTCCCATTGCTGAATGTGTCCATGTCTTCTTTAATCAAAGTATATGTTGTGAGTTTGAGATCTGCAGGGCCTTCTAGAGAGCCAAGCCAAGGGAAAAGGCACCACTCATATGGTTCTAAGAGGAACACTGTGAAGGGGTCCAAAGTAAGTAGACTGTGGAGAGATTTCCAGATAGAGTGAAAGAAATGGACATTAATTGCATTGGGAAAGACTGTACTAGGAGTAAGCTTTGGTGTGGGAAGATCAGGAGCTCTTACAAAATATTAGAGTGCCCTACTGGTGCTGTGGGTCAGGTGTTGGGCTGCTAACCCCAAGGTCGGTGGTCCAAATCCACCAGCCAATCCATAGGAGAAAGATGAGGCTATCTGTTCCTGTAAGATTTACAATCTTAGAAAACCTGTCTCTGGTCATTTTAAGTCGGAATTGACTCAATGACAGTAGATATTAGATATTCAAGGAGTCCTGGTGGCACAGTAGTTACAGTACCCAAAAATTGGCAGTTCTAATCCACCAGCCACTCTGTAAGAGAAAGACTTGGCAGTCTCCTTCTGTAAAGATTCACAGATTCACAATCTTGGACACTCTCTGGGGGCAGTTCAACTGTCTTCTATCAGGCCATTATGAGTAGGAAAAGACTCCATGGCAATGGGTATTGAGTATCTATTAGACAACTAAGTAGACAGCTTGTAGGCAGCTGCATAAACAAGTGTGAGGGTTAGGAGAGAGGTTAAGGGTGGAGATGTAAATATGGGGGTCACTTAGTGAAATCACTTAGGAAGTATAAGTAGAAAGGAAAACAGCTATGTATACTGATCCCTAAGAATTCCTCTGTTAAGAGGTTGGAAAGAAACGAAGATGGCAAAGGAAACTAAGGAGGAAATTCCTATAAAGTAAATGGAAAGCAATGCAGTTTCTTAGAATTCCGATGAAGAAAGTGTTTGAGGAGGGCATGCCAAATGCTACTGGCAGGTGAGAACTGAGACATGACATTGCGTAAAGCAGGCATGGGGAATCATTTTTCTGCCAAGGGCCATTTGAATATTTTTAACATCATTTGCGGGTCATACACAATTATCACCTTTAAAATTGGCCTGCTATATTTGGCCAAACATTTCATTAATTTACGCCTAATGTGATGACTGGAACTGCGGTTGCCTTGGCAGGGTCAGACCAAATTATTCTGTGGGGCTTACATGGATGGCCCACAGGCCAGACATTACCCATCCCTCGTCTAAAGCAATATGGTCATCATTGTTGATCATGAGAACAACAGTTGAGGGTACAGTGTTATAGGTGAAAGCCTAATTAGAATATTTGAAGAGAGAATGAGAAGAAAGGAATTGGATATAACAAGTATAGAAAACTCAAGGAATTGAGCTACAGAGAATAACAATGAAATGAGGTGGTAACAGGAGGGGGAAGTGAAGCAAGATGGTACTTTTGAAAAAAGGAGGAGACAGTATATGTTTGCATGCTGACGAGTATGATCTACAAATGGACAGAAATGACCTAGGAAAGAGTAAGGAAAATTACTAGACGAATGACTAGAGCCAGCAAAAGGAAATGAGAACTAACGCATGGATCAGAGTGAGTGGCTTAACATAGAAGCATGTATAAGGAGCTTCAAAAACCTCTTGGAAAATGGGATTAAAGGATAATGGAGTTTTCCATGAACTTTCTGCAGCCTCTAGTATAACTGATCTATAAGAGCAGATAGGAGGCAGAAGATGGGAGAAATGACGCTTGGTAGGTTGGTAGATATGGCGGTATGAGTCTGTGGAAATTATCTTCTGATCACTGCAAATTTCTCATTGACAGAGGAAGCAAGCTCATCAGCTGGTATTGAGGGCAGAGTAGGCAATTTAAGCAGTTTTAAGAGAGATGATATAGTATGAAATATGAATGTTGGAGACTAAGAAAGTACACAGATTATTTCAAAGACCTACTTGAGATTGGAGTCCTGGTGTGGTGCTGTGGGTTAATGCACTAGACTGCAGAGTTGGTTTGAACCACAAGGTCGGTGGTTCAAGCTCACTAGCTGTTCCTTCAAAACCCTATACAGGTTCGCTATGGGTCAGAACCAGGTCGACGGTGCTTAACAACAGCAATAACCACAACCACCTGAGATTACTGGATATGAATTTAAAGTGACAATATGAGTACTTGCTTTTGTTCTACCATATTGGATTTAACCAAGGTATTGGTTTTCCAAGAAAGTGCACTGAAACAGATGGTAAAAGGAGTTGAAAGTATATACAAGGCTGAGATGTTAATGTTTGACCCTGGACATGGAGGGTTTGGGCAAGGAGGGAAGAGAGGATGTGAGTGTAAGGGACAGCGGAAGAGGTGATGAAATCAATGGCTGGGACATCCAGACAAGTTGAAGAATGATTTGACTTGGAAAACAAAAAAATTCAGCTGTAAAGGTAGGAGGGAGGGAGGGGAAAGAGAGGGCTTGAAATGGAGATTATGGAGGAATTTGTCACTGGTTGTGATAAAAAAATCAAGGTGGCTATCATAAGAATAAATGTTTGAATAAGAGTAATAATCATGAGGATAAATGTTTGAGTAAAAGTAAAAAAGAGAAAGTTTCAAGGGATTGAGGCGTTGGGATATTGGGATGCTGGATTTTTATTAATGTTAATTATAAAGTTGCTTTGACAGTTTTATAGTGAAGTGGGCAGGAAAATGGTCTGGAAACAGTAAAGAAAAATAAAAACTGAACAGCTAGCTCCGCAGGAGAAAGACAAGGCTTTCTGCTCCCGTAAAGATTTACAACCTCGGAAATCCTGTACAGGGTCGCTATGGGTCGGAACCGACTTGACGGCACTTAACAACAACATCCACCCTCCAGGTCAGGTGATGACTAAGGCAGTGGAACAAAAATGAGGTACAGCATAGGGAGACAGCAGCGGAAGGTCTCAGGAAGAACAGGAAAAGGAAAGGCAACTTTCAAAAAAGAGGTTGCTGTTGTTAAGTGCTATCAAACCCTGTATAGGGTTTCTGAGGAGTGGTTGGTGAGTTTCAAATGCTGACCTTGCGGCTCAAACCGACCTGTGCTACACCAGGACTCCAAAAAGAGGTTAAGATGGTGGATTTTGCTGGTGATGGGGATGGTAAATTCTAGAGGGTGCAGGGTTTCAGGAGTTGGGAAAAGATTGGAGAAACAGGATGGAAATTGTGTTGCAGAATTCTAAAAGGATTGTTGTTGTTGTTGTTAAGTACCGTAGAGTTTGTTCCGACTCATAGCGACCCTGTACAGGGCTTCCAAGGCTGTAAATCTTTACGGGAGCAGAAAGCCTCATCTTTCTCCCGCGAAACAGCTGGTGGTTTTGAACTGCCGACCTTGAGGTTAGCAGCCTGATTTGTAATCACTACGCTACCAGAGCTCCTTCTAAAAGGATTGTTGTTGTTGTTAAGTGCCTTCGAGTCGGTTCCGACCCATAGCGACCCTGTACAGGGTTTCCGAGGGTGTAAATCCTTACGGGAGTAGAAAGCCTCATCTTTCTCCCGCGGAGCAGCTGGTAGTTTCGAACTGCTGACCTTAAGGTTCGCAGCCCGATTCATAACCACTACGCTACCAGAGCTAATGAATCATGGGAACACGGGGCTTTTTGTGGTGACTGATGTCAACAGGGCTAATGAAACAAGTCCCCACTCTATGGTAGTGAGACTCTGATTACTGAAAGTATGTAAAGGCTAGTGTTTTAAACTGATTCTTGATCTCTACTGTAGAAGGCGTGGGGATGTGTGGTCTAAGAACTTGCATATGTAGCTCATTTTTATTGTCTGTCAGGGAAGGAGTGGTCCCACTCTCAAGAAATAGAACTCTGTCTTGATCCCTATTGGGGAAAAATGTCGTGGATCCTGTGGTTTTACCTGAGATGTCCTTGGGCTCCATTTTGACATTCATGATGGAGGCAAGATATCAGGGAAGGTCAAATCTTACTTTGGGCATGCAAGTTCCTAGTCCCTGCTGAGGGACGAGAGGCAGCCTGGAGAAATGTGGGCTCAGGAGAAATGAAATTACTTAAGCACAAACTCACTTATTGCGGATTTCTCTGACAGACAGTAGTTTGCCTTAAAGGAAACGGCTGCCTTTATTAGTTGCAATTTTGGTCTGATTTCACCTACTATATTTTAAGACTTTCCAAAGATTTTACTGCAAAATACATATCAATTCTTACTGCCTTTAATCAGTGACTACTCTTGAGTTGTGTGTGTGGCCCTCTCATACCATTAAGTTGAGACTTTTATAAACATTCATCAATTCATTAACTCATTAAATATTTAGGAAGCAAACTCCGTTTGCCAGAATGCCTGCCACAGAGATGCAGAGTAACATCTTGTCCTTATTTGTAAGCTCCCAAGACGTTAAAGGACTTTTGGTGTGGCGCTGTAGGATCAAGGATCAGCACTGGACTGTGAACCACATGGTCGGCATTTCAAACCTACCAGTTGCTCATCGGAAACCCTATACAGGGTCGCTGTGAGTCGGAACTTATTGGATGGCACTTAACAACAACAAACAGAAAAATCAGCAGAAATATGCTTGTACATAACCCCTCTTTCTTTGGAGATTCAGAAAAGGTTATGGTATTTACAATTTGAAGTTTTATATAAAAATGCATGCTTTGCTATTTACTGTGGTAACCAAACCATTTTGCCTACTTTGAGATACTAATCCTACTGTATCTAATTCAAAGAAAAGAATCACCAGTTATGCTATTTTATGTACCACCTCAGAGCTATTTGTTGGCAGGGGGCTTTCAAATGACATCTCCTTACTCTGTGCATGCAAACTCCCAAGATCTCCAGGGAATATTCTGAAGTCTCTTCTTAGCTGCTTTCGACTTTTCAAAACAGGGAGCCACTTCTGCAGGCAACCCTATCACTCAGGCCCCAACCTCCCAGCATTAACACCTCTATCATTTCACCCTGGATGCTTTCATTACACAGGTCCCTAAGTTGTACAGCACAGTTCCCAATTGGATCATAAATTCTTCCAGGCCAAGTACCACATCTTTGACTCCTTTTGTATCTCGTAGTGTTCAGTGGCATTTAGTGGAGTTCTCCTTGCACAGACTGTAAATATTTTTTTTT
>NW_006408652.1:145692-148408 GCF_000296735.1 Chrysochloris asiatica | reverse complement strand
TTGTTTTGATTTGCATCTCTCTAATGGCTAGTGATCGTGAGCATTTCTTCATATGTTTGTTGGCTGTAAATGTTTTTTTGATGGCATATATCTGTGTCTGATTCCAGGCACACCTGCAAAATGTAACCTTTGATCAATTGGAGGATGGAGTTGCAGATGGATTCCCGACAGAAAACAAGTTTCCCTCAAATTTAGGGATGTACAAAATCCAAAGAGACTTAGGCTGAATTGGTTTTCCATGATAAGCATTAAGCCTGCATGTTTCAGGACTGATTTTTTAAAAAATTTCTAATGCTACTATACAGGAAACTAAACTGTGGGTTACTCTCCAATGTGTGTGAAACCAAAAGAAAAAATATCATCTACAATATGTCTCAAATGTTATTGCTTGATTGCTCTTTCCCAGCTGCAGGATAAGGATATTAAGCATGACATCACCATGTATATACAATATATTTCAAATCCCCATTTGGAATGCAGTGACAGTCCGAGTGCCATAAAAGTATTATGCTATTAAATATTTAACTAAGAAATTATGAAAAACATAACAGAGAATAAAAGGCAATGGCATAAACATCTATAACAACAAAGAAGTTGTCTTTTATAGTTGATTCTGTTTATTTTTCTGTGACTGAAGAACACATTTTTAACTATGGGCAGATGGCCATTAGCATAATCCATAATGCCAAGAGACAAAACAATGCTTTGTATCTATCACCTTTGTTTAGTAGCATAATGTTTTATTAGACTCCGTAGAAATAACACCAAATAACAGAATATGGGCTTTGACAGAGCAACAGTTTGTTTTTAGGCAGCATATCTCTTAGGAAATAAAAGAAAGAGAATATCTTCCAAATCCTCAACCATGGATAAAAGTGTTAGATGTCCTGATTTGCAAGGAAAAGCTTTCAATATATAGCAATGGCAAGCTTTCAATAAAGCATTTAAATAAAGAGTTAACATCTCCATGAAAGTAGTCTTTAAAAAGATAAAACACTTTGGGCTTTCTAACATAAAGCCAAATGGCTTAAGGGATATATCCACATTCTAAGTGTTTGAAGGAAAGTTTAAACTTTCAAACTTGGTGAAGCTTTGGAATTTTTGCCTTACATTTCACCTAATGGGCCTTTGACAGCCTCTACTCTATGTGGATTCTTTACCTCCATTGTTCTCATTCTATTCCCACCAGGAGGGAAATCAATCAAAGGCCACAAACAACAAAGCCTATGGATCCTCCATCCTCAAGATTTAAGATGCTCCTGTGGCTTAGACTGACTGACTCACAGCTAATAGTAAATTCAGGTGAACATCTTCCCTAAATAAAATCGCTGTAAGAAGAGTAGAAGGAGCCCTGGTGGTGGAGTAGTTAGGTGCTCAGCTCCTAACCCTAAGGCCAGCAGTTCAAACCCATCAGCAGGAGAAAGGTAAGGCAGTCTGTTTCCATAAAAAATGACAATCTTGGAAACCCTATGGGGCAGCTCTATTCTCTTTCACAGAGTCTCTAGGATTCAGAATCAACTTGATAGCAATGAGTTTGCTTTTGACTTAGGAAGAGTGATCAAAGGCTACAGAAGATGAGACGGAAAGTTCTTTAATTCTACTGAGGGACTAAAGTTACAACGACTTGTATCACCCACATGACATAAGGTAAAATGCCAGCAAAATTGCAAATGGGCAAGTTGCAACTGTGACTGCATTAGCGAAGGAGAAGACCAATGGGGGAAGCAGAGAAGGATCTGCAGTGGTGGATGGGGGAGTCTCTAAGGCATGATGGAGAGTATGTTAGAAGAACACAGCAAAGAATGTTCCTTTCTCCTACTGAGATCAAGGAGATGGCCATTTTGCAGACCACAATTTGCAGCAGTTACATTTTGCAGTTGGCATTGGCATAACCAGTTTGTACTGGAGGCAAGCTGCAGTACCAGCATTTTGAAAATCTGCAAAGATAGCAACTTGATTCACTAAGTTACAAGGGCAGCATGTTGAGCAATTGCCAGTATAATAAAAACTCTGTAGTTAGTATTTGGGAACGCAAAGGTCAGACCTTGCAGATTAAAGGAGCCCCTTCTTATTATCTGGCAGCAATTCCTCTAAGACTTTCTATCTTGCACTTATTAACATTTACCATTTCATTCTGATCATGAGAAATATATATGTGCTTATCATGGAAACTTTGAAAACATGTACATAAAAAAGGACACCAAAAAGAAAGAGTACTGTCATCTGTATTGGTGTGGAAGTCTCTTACCTTTTTCTTATGTTTTTGGGCTTTTAAAAATGTATTAATGTGAATTATGTGATAGTTTACATGGGAAAACATTAGCTTTACATTCATCCTATCATATATCATTTCACTGAATCCCCTCCATGCATCATCAACCAACCAAAGGGTATACCCTGCAAGCCTGCCCCTTGGTTGTCAGCACACAGCCCCTCTCCCTCTCTGTGTCTAAAGTCCCCAGCTGTTCCATTTCTCCACGTCATCATCTCTGCCTCCATCTCTGGCATCACTGCTTCTTTGGGTAGGGTCCCGCTCTCTGCTCTTCTCCCTTGATGGTCCTGGGGACCTCTGCTCCTAGACTGCAAAGTGAATCATTCCCCTCCTTTTGTTACAAAACGTCTACCTTTACATTTCCAACCCTCACAATCAGTCCTGAGAACAAGTCCCCACTATTGTATCACAAGAGACCTATCCGCATCTCCTTTCATCAGCCCC
>NW_006408652.1:124569-133477 GCF_000296735.1 Chrysochloris asiatica | reverse complement strand
GGGAGGAGGGTGGAGTCTCAAGTGAGTAATATCCAACCTGTCTAGGAAGGGCTGATGAAAAGAAATGCGGATGGGTCTCTTGTGATGCGGGGGTGAATAATTGTTATCAGGATGGATTGTGAGGACTGGAAAGGTAAAGGTGGATATTTTATAGCAAGGAGGGATGTGATTAACCTTTCAGTCTAGGAGCGAAGGCCCCTGGGACCATCACTGGAGAAGAACAGAGATCGGGACCCCACCCAGAGAAACAGCAAGGCCTGAGATGGAGACAGAGAGGATGACATGAATAGATGGAGTGGCTGAGGACTTGAGATCCAGGGAGGGAAGGGAGCTGTGTGCTGAGGACCGTGGGGGGAAAGGGGGGGGGCCTGCGGGGTATAACCTTTGATTGGGTGATGGTAACTATGGCAATGAAACAATGTATGATAGAATGAGTGTAAAGCTAATGTTCCCCCATGTAAACTATCACACATTAAAATAAAAAAAAGAGAGAGAGAGAAAATTCACATGGCTGCATGTGGATGGGTTAATTTCTGGATTTTAGATTCTGTTCCATTGATTAAAGTACGAGTAGCAAGCTGTTTTGACCACTCTAGCCGTGTAATAAATTTTGAATTCAGGGAGTGACTTATTCTTCTTCTTAAGCAGTGCTTTTCTTATCCTGGATCTCTTTCCTTTCCATATAACCTTTGAAATTGTTTTCTCCATCTCTTTGAAGAATGTCATTGGAATCTGGATTGGGATTGCGTTATATGGGTAAATAGCTTTGGGCAGTATTGACATTTTCACAATGTTAAGTCTTCCTAACCAGGAGCATGGTACATTCTTCCATTTTTGTAGGTGCCTTTTGGTTTCTTGTAGTTTTGTTTGTATAAGTCCTTTGTTTCACTGGTTTCATTTATTCCTAGATATTTCATCCTTTGGGTGGCTATTGTAAATGGTATTGCTTTCCTAATGCCCATTTCAGCACTGTCATTTTTTATATAGAGGAATCCAACAGATTTTTGTACGTTGATCTTATACCCTGCCACTTTGCTGAATCTTCCTATGAAGTCTAGTAGCTTTTTTTACTGAGTTTTTGGGGTTTTCTACATATAGGATCATATCATCTGCAAATAGAGAGAGTTTTACTTCCTCTTTGCCAATTTGGATGCCTTTAATTTCCCTGTCTTGCCGTATAGCTCTTGCTAAGATTTCCAGCACAATATTGAAAAGGAGTAGTAAGAAAGGGCATCCTTGTCTGTTTCCTGTTTGCAGAGGGAAGGTTTACAGATTCTCTCCATTGAGAATAATGTAGGCTGTTGGTTTTGTATATATGCTCTTAATTCTGTTGAGGAATTTCCATTCAATTCCTACTTTGTTGAGTGTTTTTATCAGGAATGGATGTTAGATTTTGCCAAATGCCTTTTCTGCGTCAATCAATATGATCATGTGGTTATTTTATTTTTTCTTATTTATATGGTGGATTAAAGGAGCTCTGGTAGCGTAGTGGTTACGAATCGGGCTGCGAACCGCATCGTCAGCAGTTCGAAACTACCAGCTGTTCCGTGGGAGAAAGTTGAGGCGTTCTGCTCCTGTAAAAATTTATAGCCTCAGAAAACCTGTACAGGGTCGCTATGAGTCAGAACTGACGCCACAGCACACAGCCACCATGATGGATTACATTGATCCTTTTTCTAATGTTGAACCATCCTTGCATCCCTGATATGAATTCCACTTGATCATGATGTATTATCTTTTTGATGTGTTGCTGGATTCTGTTGGCTAGGATTTTGTTGAGAATTTTTACATCTATGTTCATGAGGGATATTGGTCTATAATTTTCTTTCTTAGTGACGTCCTTCCCTGGTTTTGGTATGAGGGTTATATTTGCTTCATAAAATGTATTAGGAAGTTTTCCATCCTCCTCTATACTCTGGAATAATTTGATTAGAATTCGTGACAGCTCTTCCCTGAATGTTTGGTAGAACTAAAAGTGAAGCCACCTTTGCTCCAAGGTTCCCGTGGTGATTTTCTGTGGTGTGTCTGCTCCCCCGACTTGGTCTTGCCATTTGGTCTCACCCAAGTTGTAGGCTCTGGGCCACTGAGCCCGGCAGATTCAAAAGTACGTGATTTCTTACTTTTGCTACAAGTTCCATTAGCTATGAGTCTTAAAACCTTATAAATCTATTTGGTTCTGAGTTTTGGAGCTCTGCTGTGAATCTGCTTTGCCTGGTATTCTGTGGTATTGCTGATGGCGAACCTCACCGCACCTCCACCCTAGCCACCATCAAGCCCTGCCTCCTTTTTCTTAAGTTTTGCAGGACCTCACTTTTGGCTATCCAGTTTGGGTTGCTTTCTGTTTTGGTTTTTGGCTTACTTACTTAATGAGTGTATAACAGGAGAAGCAGGAAGTGCCAACGTTGAAACTGTAAGTTTATATGCAATGTTATCAACTTCCTAAAGACAATTAAGATCCAATTTATAAAGATATTGATAATAAAAGGCAATAATAATGAACACTAAAAAAAGAATTCAACTTCCCAAACCACCTTCCATCAGAACCAACTTCTCATGGAGTCATCATTGTATGTACGTCAGGGACTACCTGTATAGCATTATTAATAGCTGCACAGTACTTAAATTTTTTCCAGGTTAACTCTTGAACTTAGTATACCAAAACATTTTCCCATATCTCTAATTAATGTTTGGTGTGTTAACCAATGTAGTAAGACAGAAAAAACAAAAACAACAAAATAGATGGGCTACATTCTAGAATGTGAGACAAAATACCTGCAGATATTGTGATTAATCCCTAGAAAGCCCAAAATAATCAAGCAAATCAACCACCAAAACAAGATTTAGTAAGTTGCCTAGAAACAAGATGAGCTTCGTTTTGTATGAACCGTATATAATTAGACATTGAAATGGAAGTAAAAGAATTTCAATCAGCAATTGTCACAAAAACTATAAAAGGACTAAAAATTATGAGGAAGAAATTTATAAGAGTATGTTGACACCTTATAATAAGGATCTTACTGGACTAATTGAGGCTAGAAAAACCCCCAAGAGTATAACCATTACATGCCCTTCAAGCCTGGAACTGAACCCACCCCAATGGCTGTCTATAAGGTGGAGAGTAACACCAGGGAGATATGCGTTCATTAGAGCAAGCAGCCATATAAGACCAAATTGGCAGCATTTGCCCAGGGAGAAAGCTCAAAAGGCAGGAAGGTACAAGAAATAAGGACAGAGGGAAATGGTAACCACAGGGAATAAGTGGGAAGAGCGATGTTACTTATGAGGACAGCAATCAATGTCACAAAACAAAATGTGTATGAATTGTTGACTGGAAGCTCAATTTGCTCTGTAAGCTTTCAACAAATCACAATAAAAGGTAAGTGAAAAATAAAGGGGGCCTGATTAAATAGATTAATTAAATAGATATTGTTGCTGTTAAGTGTCGTCCAGTCAATTCTGACACAGCGACCCTGTATAGGGTTTCCGAGAAGCAAGTTGGTGGGTTTGAACTGCCAACATTGTGGTTTGCCAGTGCTGATCCTACAGTACCACACCAGGAGACATACTATAGTTCCTGAAGAGGAAGAAAATATTATAATAATTTATTTCTAAATCTACACGAAGTTTCTGTTATTTATGCCGGAGATTCAAAAATATTTTAAATTATGTTTAATAAGGCATGAAATAAAATGTAGACCATGTGGTATATATGAAAATCATTTGGAAAGGCCCTGGGGACCACCTTCACAAGTTAGGCAAATACTTCCCAAGGCAGTTGAAACTGAAGTGCAAGAGACCTATGTCTCTTCAATAAGACACGTAGGAAACTGCATGACCAAGTTAATTAACCAAGTTAATACAAGAACCACAGATCATAGGATCAGCCTATGAATTACAGATTTTGAGTTGTAATCAGAATGACTTTCCCAAATGATTAGCCATCTCTAAAGTGAAATATCTGGGGACTATTTTATGTAGCTAAGTTGTTGTTGCTGTTAAGTACAGATGAATGGGTTCTGAATCATAGCGAACATGTATAGGTTTCAGAGGAGCGGCTGGTGGATTTGAACCATTACTTTGCAGTTATCAGTCCAGTGCTTGTTCTACAGCACCACACCTACCATTATTTAGTGATTGTTGTTAGGTGCCATTGGGTCAGGTCAGACTCATAGTGATTTTATGCACAACAGAAAGAAACACTGCCCAGTCCTGCGCTATCCTTACAACTGTTTTTATGTTTGAGACAATTGTTCTTGCCACTGTGTCTATCCATCTTTTTTGGGGGGTATCCTCTTCTTTTTCACCGACCCTCCACATTACCAAGCATGATGTCATTCTCCAGGGACTGGTCCCTCCTGACAACATGACCAAAGAACAAGAGATGAAGTCTTGCCATCCTGGCTTCTAAGGAGTTGTACTTCTTCCAACAATCTCCATTTGTTCTTTCAGCTTCTTCCATCTGTTCTGGCATTCCATTGTACTTTTAATATTCTTCCACAACACAGTAATTCAAAGCATCAATTCTTCTATGGTCTTCCTTATTCACTGTCCAACTTTTGCATGCAGATGAGGCAAATGAAAATATCATGGCTTGGGATTTCAAACTGATTTCTTTGTTCTTTAACAATTTAAAGGATTCTTTTGCAGTAGATTTCCCTAATGCAATACACCCTTTGATTTCTTGACTGCTGCTTCCATGAGTGTTGATAGTGGATCCAAGCAAAATGAAATCTTTGACAACTTCAATGTTTTCTCCATTTATCTTGATGTTGTTTATTGGTCTAGTTGTAATTATTTTTGTTTCCTTTACATCGAGGTTCAATCCATACTGAAGGCTGTGGTCTTTGAGCTCCATCAATAAGTATTTTAAGTCCTCTTGTCTTCCAGAAAGTAAGGTTATATCACCTGCATATTGAAGGTTGTTAATGAGTCCTGATCCAATACTGATGCCATGTTCTTCTTCATATAATCCAGTTTATTGGACTATTTGCTCAGCATACAGATTGAATAAGTATAGTGAAAGAATACAACCCTGTTGCATAACTTTCCTGATTTTAAACCATTCAGTATCCCCTTGTTCTGCTTTAAAAACTGCCTCTTGGTCTATGTACACTTTCTTCATGAGCACAATTAAATATTTAAGAATACCTATTATTTGCAAAGGTATCCACAATTTGTCAGTATCCACACTGTCAAAAGCTTTGCATAGTCAATAATGCACAGATAAACATCTTTCTGGTATTCTCTGCTTTCAGACATGATTCATACATGTTAGCAATAATATCCCACATTCCATGTCCTCTTCTGAATCCAGCTTGAATTTCTGGAAGTTGCCTGTAGATGTACTATTTCAACCATTTTTTGAATAATCTTAAGCAAAAGTTGACTTGCCTGTGATGTAAATAATATTGCTCAATGTTTTCCACAATCTGTTGGGTCACCTCTCTTTGGACTGGGCAAAAATATGTCAATTAGTTGGCAAGTCAAAAAAAAAAAATGTCAATTAGTTGGCAAGGTATCTGTCTTTCACATTTCTTGGCATAGATGAGTGAGCACCTCCAATGCTGCATCAGCTAGTAATTTTATTGTTGTTAAGTGTAGTCAAGTTGGTTCTGACCCACAGTGACCGTGTATAGGGTTTCTGAAGAGTGGCTGGTGGCAATAGTTGATAATAATGCTGAGCCCTGGTAGTGCTATAGTGTAAGCACTGGATTTCTAACACAAGGTTGGGAGTTCAAACTCACTAGCTTCTCTGCAGGAGAAAGAGGTGGCTTTCTCTTCCCATAAGGATTTATAGCCTCAAAAACCCTATGCAGGGTTGCTATGAGTCAAAAACGACTTGATAGCAGTGGTTTGGTTTTATTCCAAAATAATGATACTATTGTTGTTGTTGGTAAGTGCTGTTGAGTTGGCTTTGACCCATAGTGACCTTGCATAGAGTTTCTGAGGGACAGCTGGTGAGCTTGAACGCTGACCTTGTGGTTCAAACAACTTTGCAGCCCAGCACATTAACTCACAGTGCCATGCCAGTTAATATGTAGGTATTATACATGGAGTCCTGGTGTGGCACTGTGGGCTAATGCATCAGACTGCAAAGGCATTTGAACTGCAAAGTCAGTGGTTCAAGCTCACCAGCTGCTCCATGGAGACCCTATACAGGTTCACTATGGGTCAGAATTGACTTGACGACACTTAACCACCACAACAATATACATATAAGTAGTTAAGATATATATGCATCAAATAATTTCAACCAAAATTCAAATGGGTTTTTTTTTTTCAATTAAAAAAACAAATGACAAGTTCTTATGACAGACCCAAACCCACTGCCAGTGAGTCGATACCAGCTCATAGTGATCCTTTATAGGATTTCTGAAACTGTACATCTTTACAGGAGTCAACAGCCTCATATTTTCCCCACAGAGTAGCTTGTGGGTTTGAACTGCTGACTTTACAGTTAGCAGTCCAATGCTTATCCTACAGCACCACTAGGAATCCTTCTTATAATAGAAGACAAGGTAATTTAAAATGAAGAGGTTTGTATGGTAAAAGTAAATGGGGGAGGAGATAAAATCTGGGGTGGTCAGGGAACCACACAGTGACAAGGTGACATGTGCACTGAGGCGTATTTAACCATATGGAGCCAGCTATGGAAAGATGTCAGTGAAGAGCTATCCAGAGTGAGGGAACAGCCTCAGCCAGAATGACTAAACATTATCAGTGTTCCAGGAACAGAGAAGAGAGGGCTCAAAGGAATGAGTGGTTAAGAGGTGAATTCAAAGAGGTAGCAAGAGGCTAGATCATGCTGGACCTTGTAAGCTAACATAAGGAGCAGGAGTTTTATTCTGTGTGTGATGAGAAGTTATTGGAAGGCTTTGGTAGGTGAGAAAAGGAACCATTTAGACTTTATTGAAGATCCCTCTAGTTGCTCTTTAAAGCATCGACTACAGGGAAGTAAGAATGAAATCAATATTGCACTATCCCTAGGTAAGAGATAATGATCATTTGGATCAGAGTGGTAGCAGTGAAGATGGCAAGAAATAGTTGAATTCTGAGTATATTTTGGAAATAGAAGGTTTAAGGTGTCCCAAGACTATCCTCAAGTTTGCTGATTTCCCTCAAGGACTCAAAAGACTCAATAGCAGGTAATACTTGTGGTGGCTACAGTTTATTACTGCAAATGACACAAAGTCAATGCAACAGGGGAAAAATATACACTGGGAGAAGTTCAGGGAGGCCAAGCACAGGCTTCTAAGTCCTTCTCCATCTAGGATTATACAAGGCATGCCTTATCTCTAGCAGGAATCTACGGGGACATGTTTAGACTCTGCAGGGAAATGTCTGCCTAGGAAAGCTCATTGGAGACTCAGAGTCTGAGGTCTTTATGGGTGGCTTACCATCATGCTATGTAACCAGCAACTGAAACTCAGGACCCAAATAATGAAACTAGATGGATGTCAGGATGTTTGTGAAAAGCCACGTGACATGGTGGTAGGATATTGTTCACTGTTCCAGGTGTACACAGTAAAATCAATCACTACCATAAAGAACATTCCAAGGGCCAAATTCACAGGGGTTACCCAAAGGTCAATTATGATTCCAGGTTCGCTCATACCCATGCAAGCTCTACTGCATTGACTCTTCATATAGAGTCAGTACGATTGCATCATAGAATTTTGTAAGACCAATGACTTCTTCATTGCAAATACCTTTTGTAATAATTAAACAATATACGATAGAATGAATGTAAAACTAATGTTCTCCCATGTAAACTATCATATAATTCACAATAAAATAAAATAAAAAGATGACAATATACACGGACCTTACCACGTGTAATACATAGGAATCAAATTGACTGCATCTGTGGAAAGAGACAGTGGGAAAAGCTCTACATCATCATCAAAACAAGGACAGAGGCAGACTATAGAACAGACCATCAATAGCTCATATGCAAGTACAGGATGAAGCTGAAAAAAATTAAATCAAGTACACGAGAGACAAAATATGACCCTGAACATGCTAAGTGCCTTGGGGTAGGTTTTGGCTTATAGTGCCCAAGTATAGCATTTCCTGGTAGGTTTGAACCACTGACATTTTGTTTAGCAGTCAAGTGCTTATCCTATAGTGCCATACCTTGACCATATTCGACCTGAATTTAAAGATGATCTCAAGAACAGATTAGATGCATTAGACACTAATGACTGAAGACCAGAAATGCTGTGGGATGATATTAAGAACATCAAATAGGAAGGAAACAAAAGGTCATTAAGAAGACAAACATGGAAAAGACTAAAACAGATGTCAGAAGAGACTCTTAAACTTGCTCTCCAGCATAGAGATGCTGAAGCAAATGGAATAAAGGAGGAAGTAAAAGAACTGAACATAAAATTTCAAAGGGTAATTCAGGAAGACAAAGTCAGGTACTATAATGAAATGTGTGAAAACCTGGAGTTACAAAACAAAAAGGGGAAAACATGCTCAGCATTTTGTAAGCTGAAAGAATTCAAGAAAAAATTCAATCTTTGACTAGAAATAGGGAAGGATTCTATGGGCAAAATATTGAATGAGCAGAAAGCATCAAAAGAATATGAAAGAGGGAGACCTTCCGGCACTTCCCTGACCGGGCAGCACAGGTGGGCGGGCTCCGGGGAAGGGTAGGTGATATCACACAGGGGAGGCCCCACCTGGTAGACAGACAGCCTTTGGGCAAATGGAAGACTTTAGCCTCCAACATTGTGGACTTGCTTTTTTGAAGGGTCGAGCTGCTGGGAGTTGTGGAAATTTTGGGCCTGCGCTCAGCTCCCGCTCCTAGACTGCGCCTGCCCACTGCAGAGCTTGGAGCACAGGGCTTGAGCGGACCCGTTCGGAGAGTGGGCAAGCCCAGAGAGCCAGCGGGGCCACAGGA
>NW_006408652.1:106123-116269 GCF_000296735.1 Chrysochloris asiatica | reverse complement strand
GGAAGAAATACACAGTGTAACTGTACCAAAAAGAAATGATCTTTGTTCAACCATTTCAAGAGGTAGCATATGATCAAGAACCAATAGTTCTGAAGAAAAGAAGTTCAAGGTTGACTGAAGGCACTGACAAACAAGTCTTGGGGAATTCAAGAAATACAAATTGAATCCTTTCAACAACCTGATGTAACACTGGAGGCACTCACTCACGTATGCCAAGAAATTTGGAAGACAGCTATGTGGCCTATTGATTGGAAGATATACAGATTTGTGCTCATTCCAAAGAGAGGTGACCCAATGGAATGGGGAAATCGTCGTAATATCATTATCACATGCAAGTAAAATTCCGCTAAAGATAATTCAAAAATGGCTACCACAGTACATTGACAGGGAACCAGCATTGGTTCAAGCCAGATTAAGACAAGGATGTTGAACAAGATATATCATTGCTGATGTCAGATGGATCTTGGCTGAAAGCAGAGAATACCAGAAAGATGTTTATCTGTGCTTTATTAACTATGCAAAGTCTTTTGATTGTGTGGATCATGATAAGCTATGGACAACATTACAGAGTATTCCAGAACACTTAATTGTGCTCATGAGGAACCTGTACATAGGCCAAGTGCCCATTGTGGGAACAGAACAAGGGGAAAATGAATAGTTTAAAAACAGAAAGGCTGTAGTCTTTCACCATACAACCTGCCATATGCAGATGATACAACCCTGTTTGCTGAAAGTGAAGAGGACTTAAAACGCTTATTGACAAAGATCAAAGATCACAGTATGGGTTGTACCTCAATAAAAAGAAAACAAAAATCCTTACCACTGGACCTATAAACAGCATCATGAAAAATGGAGCGAAAATTGAAGTTGTCAGAGACTTCATTATCAACATTCATAGAAGCAGCAGTCAAGAAACCAAACAACGTATTGCACCAGGAAAATCTGTTGCACAACACCTCTTTAAACTGTTCAAGAGCAAACCTATCACCTTAGTTTGAGGACTAAGGAGAATTTTTCCCAAGTCATGGTATTTTCAGTAGCTCATATTGCATGTGAAAGTTGTCCAATGAATAAGGAAGACAGTAGAAGAATTGATGTATTTCAGTTATGGTGTTAGAGAAGAATATGAAAAGCACCACAAACTGCCAGAACAAACAATTTTATGTTGGAAGATCTATGCTGGGGTGCTCCTTAGAAGTCTCTCATACTTTGGATATATTTTCAGTAAGGACTAATCTCTGAAGAAGGACATCGTGCTTGGTAAAGTTGATGGTCAGCAAAAAAAGAGGCAGACCCCCAATGAGATGGATTGGCACAGTGACAGTAACAATGGGCTCAAGTGTAACAATGATTATGAAGATGGTGCAAGATTGGACAGCATTTCTTTTTATTTTGCATAGTGTTGCGATGAGCCAGAACCAACTAGATGGCACCTAACAACATGACTTGGTCATATTTCTGTTGTAAAAACTGAAACATACAGTATAGAGAGAAGAACTGGGTATTAAGTGGGGGTAGCAATTTTCTGGACAAGAGGTGACTCTGACTTAAAGGAGATACTGATACTAGATAGGTTACAGTGGAGGGGCTATGAAATGCTTATATCCCAGATATACTTTGAAGGAAATGGGAAGGGAATTTTCTGATAGATTGGAAAAGATAAATGAGAGATAGAATGGATATAAGAATGATTCCAAATTTATTAAACAGAGCAACTGGAAGGATGGAGTTGCCATTGACTAAAATGAAGACTGCAAAGAGGAACTAGTTTATCATTGGAAAGAGGTGGGTAATGCTAATGTGGAATTTGGTACACATTGGTCATTCTAGCACAGATGAAGATATGCATGAGCTTTGAGCTGATGGCAAATGTTACTTATTGAGTATATTTATTTATTTGTTCATCTAATAATTACTGAGCACCTCCACTCCGCTAGACTCTGGAGATGCGGAAAAATCAAGTTCCTACCTTCATAAAATTTATATTCTAGTAGGGGTAAACCGAATGTATACAAAGAAATATATTCTATCACATAAAGGCAGTAGTAACTGTATGCTTGACACTCCACTCAGAACCTTGCATTCAAAGTTCATTTAATACACACTAAAGTCGTAAGAATGGTGGGATGCTATCATTCCTAATTTGTATTTGGAAAAAAGGCAGCCTCCTATGCACAAAGTAATAAGTTGAAGTTAAACAAATAGTTGAATGAATAAATGATGGAGTGAATCTGACTGTACTGAAACACCAAGGTTTGTGCAGACATTGGCACAGATCATTCAATTTCTCTCCTCAAGCTACATACCTACCCATCCCAATGCAACACTGTCTGAGCATGCAAAGTAGCTATGCTACAGCAAGCATAGAACATGAAAATATCAGGAACACCTGAAGTCCTCAGAGCACGTTGTTCTTATATGCCCTTGAGTCAATCCTGACTCATAGTGATCCCATGCCACAGAGCAGAGCTGCCTCATAGGGTTTCCTAGGCTGTAAATCTCTACAGAAGCAGACCACCAGGTATTTTCTCACACACAGCTGCTGGTGGGTTGAACTGCTGACCTTTCCATTAGCGGGCTCCACTAATAGTGTTGTTAAGTGCCGTCGAGTCAGTTCCGACCCATAGCGACCCTGTACAGGGTTTCCGAGGGTGTAAATCTTTACGGGAGTAGAAAGCCTCATCTTTCTCCCGCAGAGTGGCTGGTAGTTTTGAACCGCTGACCTTAAGGTTTGCAGCCCGATTCGTAACCACTACACTACCAGAGCTCCTTTGTATTAGGTTAGAAATGCAACAAATGAAATAATGAAATGGAAGAAAGGAATATTCCTCTAAATTTGAATAAATGTATGGTTTGCAAACTTTTATATGCATATAAAAGTTTCCTTGAGTTGCATTCATCGTTTCATTGGTCTTTGCATTACCAGCCTCTGCAAATTTCCAACCAAGCATGGCCCCTTCTCTTGACCTGGAAGCCTGCACTGAGTACGAAGAAATTAAGCCTGTTAAGATCTGCTAGCCCCCATCCTCTCCACTAGAAACTACTGCTGAGATCAATGTCCTAGTACCCTCCAGATGCCAAAGTCGAAGAGCTCTGTAGCCAAATGGAGGAGATAACCATTCTACCTTTATGTTTCACACTTAAAGAAGTCCCAATATGATATAAGGCCCGAGGCCAATATGACATAGGTGTTTTAGGGAAACACCCCTGTCCGTTTTGACTCCCAGTTTCTTATTTCCATTGGATGCAGGCATGAATCTGTTGGTAGAAGTGCATTAGAATAACACTACTTGCCTTTCTCCATAGGAAGAGGAATGTCTTAGCTTAGTTCAATTCTTTCTTCTCTCTCTGGGAGCAAGAATCAAATATTCTTTGCTCAGCCACAGCATGAGTTTTAAGGGGCAAGTCCCCATGGGAGGTGATGTACTACATTTGTTTAGCACTGCATGTGACTAGGTTGTTGTTAAGTGCCATCGAGCCAACCCCTGACTCAGATGAGACACTTGACTGCTTTTTACATTGAGATCATTGACTGATTTTTCAGAAGTAGACCTCTAGGTCTTTCCTTCTAGTCCATCTTGATCTGGAAGCTTCACTGAATCCTGTTCAACATCACAGTAAGACAGAAACCTTCAACGATAGACAGGCAGTGGCATTCTCCCATAGAGAAGGGAGAACTCCACCAATGACCCACCAACGTCTCATTGTGACTGAGTCAGTCTAGCTAATGCTGGGGTGCAGTATTAAGAGGTTCCTTTTTGTTGCTCACCTAAGCCATGTTCTCCAAACCTAGCTGTTTTTAGTAGAAAAGATGATACTGTTGATATTCTTCTATCTGTATTCTACATGTAGCTCTGTGAGTTCCAAACTCAGGTGGAAAAGAGGTTCTATTAACTGAACCCATCACACCTTAGGGAGTCCATTAGAACCAGGCTGGAGAGAGTTTTCCGTGACAGATTTTTAAAAATCACTACTCTTCTTTTACAAATGTACTCTTTTCACAAGACTAAGTTGGCATGTCCGGATCTCTTCCTTACGGCAAGGAAGTTAGAGTGATATTTACAACTTTGTGCTGGGCTTTTCATTTCTTCTCATGTTTCCTTCAATAAGCTTTTACTGAAAGCATGTTCTGTTCCAAGCCACTATTCTATGCTCTGGAAAAACAATAGTAAACAACACACAGCACATGTTCGCATGAAGTTCGCAACACACAATAATGAGATCACCCCGGTGCCATAATGTATCATATAAACAAAGTCAGTGCCATCAGCTAATGTACCAGAGAACTCTAATTGTCTGAGTAATCAAAGAAAGCTTTTCTGGGGCAGTGGACCTTGAGCTGAGATTTGAAGGTTGAGTGGACACAAGTAAAGGGTGGACGAAACGAGGGTACCTTAGGTAAGAGGAAAGGAATGCAAAGTAGCTAAGACTCCCGTTTGACGTATGAAAAAAATTGAGGCACAGAAGCTACTAGCTTCATGGTCTGAATAAGTGTAAGAGGTTATTGTTGTTTTTAGGAGGTTCTGACTCATAGCGGCCTTATATAGGGTTTCCAAGGAGTGGCTGGTGGGTTTGAACTGCTAACCTTGTGGTTAGCAATCGGTGCTTATCCTACAGTGCCACACCAGGAGAAAGGTACCGCTAAAACAGCAGTTCTCAACAAGGGGCAATTTTGCCTCCCACCCCAGCGGCATTTGACAACGTCTAGGAAGTCCTGGTGTGGCCCTGTAGGATAAGCACTGGACTGCTAACTGGAAGGTCATTGGTTCAAACTCACCGGCTGTTCCTTGGGAACTCTATACAGGGTCGATGAGTCACAAGTGACTCGGTGGCACTTAGCAACTACTACAGAGACATTTTAGCTGTAAAAATTGGACAGGGTAGTGGTTACCAGGGTTGCGAGGAAGAAAGGAAAAAGGGAGTCCACTGCTTCGGAGGCACAGACTTTCTGTAAAGAGGGATGGGAAAATTTGGAAATGTCAGTGATGGTTGTAAAACATGGTGAACATAATTAATGTCACAGAATTGTACATGTTAAAAAAATGTCACTTGGTAAATATATATCTATACCATACCCACACAAAGTAGCCAGAGGCTCTGTGCTACTGGCATCTAGTGGGTGGAGGCCAGGGCTGCTACTGAACATCCTACAATGCAACTAAGAATTAGCCGGCCCACAGCTAATGCAAGATCAGCGGTTCAAACCAACCATCTGCTCCTCAGAAACCCCTTTATAGGGTTGCTATGAGTCGAAACTGACTCAACAGCACTTAACGACAACAATAACAAATGTCAGTAGTGGTTAGGTTGAAAACCCCTGGACTAGGACCCAGACTCCTAACACATTCACAGTTCCCTCCCTCCCAAGACACTTCTCATTCATTTCCTTATGCAAATAGATTTAGGGCCAGACCACAGCAATTGGCTATGCATATCCATTTGTGGACACAGATTAGGCTAAAGTAGGACCCACTTCTACTTGGCATTGATCTCAATGAGCCTTGCCTTAAGCAGCTCCATCTCTCAGATGAAGTAACAGATGCTAATAACATTCTCTGGTCTCAGAACCCTAAGTGACAGAGCCATCAAGGCTGATTCTTTAAAAATGGAATCTGAGGTTGTTTTCCTTTCACAAAGTACCCCTTCAAAGGCAGACTGTCCCCTCTCAGCCTCTCCTTAAGTACAAGTGGCAACGACTGGTGATGCAGGTCTGCATGTTCATCAGCAGGCATATGATCAAGACTTTGTCAAGGTTCAAATCTGTGTGATTCTGTGGGAGCTGGAAAATCGGCCCAGTGTTATACAGCTTGCTTTCTCTTGTTAGGCTCAAAGCACACCAGCCAATCTGCTGTTTGTGTCGAATGTGTCAGGAGAGGAAAGGATAGTACCGACATATGAGCATCTGCTGGAAAAATCCATTCCACCAATAACCATACAATTGAAGGAGAAAACAGCTGTGCCTATGATTACAGATGCATTCATAAAGCCTGAATGTAGCAATGGAATAAACTGGAAGAAGGGCAAAGGACCAGAAAGAGGAACATATACCTGTAGTATTAGAAAGGGACTGCATTGGTCCCTTCTCCTGTACCAAACACTTCTGCCTTTACCCTTCAAAATGACGCCACCTGTAGGAAAGAGCCAGCTGGATCTAAGCAAGCACATCATGCACGAGGCATAGCAACTGCAACTCAAATCAGCAAGGCAGCAAAGAGGAAGTAATAAACAAGGCAGAGGAATCCCAGAGACTGCAAATCAACGGCAAAAAAGCTGTCTAGATATATGTTGGCAGCCTTTCAACAGTAAGACTAACTTAGAATCATGATACCACAGAATATTGAAAATGTCAAAGCTGAAGTGTCCTTAGAGATCAACTAGTTCAATCCCCAGTCTTATCTGGGAGGGAACTAAGACCCAGGGAGTGATGGAACTGCCCAAGGTCACACAGCTAGTTAGTGGCAGATGATTCCGGATCGTTTGTAATATATACACATTACAACCTGGCTTGGCAAGGGGAACATTTCACAAAACTTTATAACTGGATGAAAACATCAACTTGAAAGCATAACTGTGTGATAATATAAATGTATACTTTGATTCTGGGGGCCAGAAGTCAATGCTGATTACCCATCTTTGCCCAAGTGCTGAGGAGTAATTCTGCTATTGTGAGTGGAATAGAAATACCTATTAGATCTCAGCCAATGACACCACACATCTGGTTTGAGCACAAATCTGGAATGTTAATGTGGCTCTGCTTCTGCTGGCTTCCAGTTTTAAAGTACGATGTGACTTTGATCTGAAGATGGGAAGAAGAGGAAGCCAGTCAGCCTCCCAGCACCCGAGACCACACTCCCCCTTCTGGGTCAGTTTGCACGAGCCAGTGAAGAGGTCTAAATCTAGGGAATCAAGAAAGCTGGCTATGATGGAGAACAGGGTGAAGAGAAACAAATGAAAGGAGAAATCAGAAAAGATGGTAGGAAGAAGGAGGGTTGCCATCTCTCCCTGCTCCCTGCCTCAATTACCAGCATAGCTAAAAAAAATCATAATAATAAAGTTGTCATGTGGTCAATTCTGACTCATGTCAACTCCATGTGTGTCAGAATAGAACCATGTGCTCCATAATTTTCATGACTGGTTTTGTTGTTGTTGTTACTGTTGTGTGTGATTTGGATGAAAGTTTATAGAGCAAATTAGTTTTCTGTTCAACAATTTATACACATTTTGTTTCATGTCATTGATTGCTTATCCTACTACCTCCCTGTAGGTCCTGTTTCCATTTCTACTTCTTTCCTAACACTTCTGCACTTGTTTGGTCCTTGGGTAAATGCTGCCCTTTTGATTTCAAAAGATTGAGGTTTTAAGGTGTGCATACCTCCCTAGTGTTATTGTTCCCCTGTGTTGTTGTTGTTAAGGGTCATTGAGTTGGCTGTGACTCACAGAGACCTTGTATAGGGCTTCTGACCTAGTGGTCCTGTACATTACCCTGCAGCACCATACCGTGACTCTGTTCCCCTGACACTGTTGTTGCTAAGTGCCATCAAGTGAGTTCTGACTCATAGCAACCCTGTATAAGGCCTCCAAGGAGTGGCTAGTGGGTTTGAACTCTCAACCTTGCAGTTCAAACTGACTTTGCAGTCCAGTGCTTTAACCAACACACCAGGACTCCGTTTCCCTGATACATCTGTCTATTGTTTGGCTGAAAATTGAGCCACGGATCCATCTCCAGACCTGAAAAGTGACTAAGGGCTATAGTGTAGGGGGATCCATCAGTTTCTGTCTGACCAGTTAGCCTGCTCCTTTCTATGATTTTGAGTTTTGTTCCACATTTTTCTCACTCTGTACAGGGCTTTGTAATGTGATCCCTATCAACACAGTTGGTAGAGGTGACAGGGCATCATCTAGTTCTTCTGGTTTCAGGGTCAGGAGACTGATGTTTGCATGACCCATTAGTTCACGGGACTGATTGTTTCCATGTGTCATCAATTTTCTTCACTCTTCTTTCCTCCACACACGGAGAGACCATTCGCTGTGCCTTAGATGGCTGCTCACAAGATTTTAAGACCCCAATCACTAAAATAGGATGTAGAATAATGTTTGTAGAGGCAATTATGTATCAATTGATCTTGATGTCTCCTGAGATTGTGGTCCTGATTTCACAGGCTCAGTGACCCATTCCTTCATGTGGTTTGTTAATAGTTAAGAAGTTTTTGTTTCTTTGCTACTATATTCATGGATTCATTAGCAGCACATGTAATAAAAATGAAGTATATTTGTGGATGTCGTCTGATTAAGCTTCCCACACCTGTTCAGTTTGCATGTATATCTATGTAGTAACTCATAGATTATTGTTATTCTGTGACTGATTTCACTGGAAGAAAATCACCAGGACTTTCTTACAGAGCACCTTTGGGTGAATTTGAACCTCCAGTCTTTCTGTCAAATAGCCACTCATGTGGACCATATGTAACATCCAGGGATGCCACCAGCATACCTAGAAGGGAATTATGGATCCCTTTTCTTAAATTCAGCCCTGCTTACATCATTCATGTGTTGGCTGTTCTTACATGTTCTTATGTAAAATATCCATTAAAATCTTTTGGTCCATTTTATTGGGTTGATTATTTTTTTTAATTAATGAATTCTAAGAGGTTTTTATGCATTCTAGATACAAGTTTGTTGTCTGTTATAAACGTTATGAAGATCTTCACCTAGAATAAGAATTTTCACTTTCTTGACAGTGTATTTAAAGGGCAGGTTTTACATTTTGATATAAAATTTATCTTATAATTTCCTAAAAGTTATGTGTTCTTTACTTCCTTTCTATGAAGACGTTCTCTTCCATAAAATAACAAACATTTTCTCCTATGTTTTCTTCTAGATGTATTATTGTTCAGATTTTTATATTTTTGGTCCCTTTAGAATGGGGAGCTCTGGTAGCGTAGTGGTTACTAATCGGGCTGTGAACCTTAAGGTCAGCAGTTCGAAACTACCAGCCACTCTGCGGGAGAAAGATGAGGCTTTCTACTCCCGTAAAGATTTACACCCTTGGAAACCCTGTACAGGGTCGCTATGGGTCGGAATCGACTCGACGGCACTTCACAATCACAAAAAAAAACAAAGAATCCATTAGCATTTATAATCAATGTTGAGCTGATTTTATATACATTTTAAGATAAAAGTTATGTTCATTCTTCGTCTGTATGGAGATCCAGTACATTTGATTGAAAGGACTCTCCCTCACCACACCAAAGTGCTTTGAAACCTTTGATCAATTGACCATATATTGGGCCCACCCTACACAGACCTTTATTTCATAGACAATGCTAAGGAAGACATGCACGTTTTCACTAATTCCAACTCATGAGCTCAGACTATCTAGGACTTCACAGTTCAGCCTGGCGGTTCATAAGGGTGGAAGAACAGGAGGCCATTTAGCCTAATTTTAATAGGCACACAAACATGGGTCTATCTCCTGCATTTCAGATGCATTAGATCATCGACCTCCAATCCTACGAAATAACAATGAACATAATCCCAATGGTTCCAAGTAAAGCTCTGAGACATAACTGACTTGTCTCAATTCATGTATCTGGCAAGTAGCTGCAGGAGCTGGGATTTGAACCTAGACATGATGCCAGAGCTATGCATTGAATCACTATTTCTGGTGTCCCTTGTAGTTCTATTACTATTATCTCTATCTTGCTCTGTGATGGTTCTCATTTGAAACAACCTTCTACTATTGCCTTCCTTCCAAGCTGTTAAAGGCTTACTGGTAAAAACAGTTAATATTTGTGAAGCACCAGACTTTCTACATACATTAAGTCATTCAATCCTTACAATAAACATACAGGAGTGATTTTACTGATGCGGAAATGCAAACTCAAAGACTTTAAGTAACTTATCCTAATTCACACTCTGGTAGCGTAGTGGTTACGAATCAGACTGCTACCCTCAGGGTCAGCAGTTTGAAACTACCGGGACTGATTGTTTCCATATGTCATCAATTTTCTTCACTCTTCTTTCCTCCACACACGGAGAGACCATTCGCTGCGCCTTAGATGGCTGCTCACAAGATTTTAAGACCCCAATCACTAAAATAGGATGTAGAATAATGTTTGTAGAGGCAATTATGTATCAATTGATCTT
>NW_006408652.1:101365-102278 GCF_000296735.1 Chrysochloris asiatica | reverse complement strand
GGACAATGAATAAGGAAGACCATAGAAGAATCAATGCATTTGAATTATGGTGTTGAAGAAGAATATATGAACTGCCAGAAGAACAAACAAACCTGTCTTGTAAGAAATATATCCAGAATGCTCTTTAGAAGAGAGGATGGCAAAACTTCATCTCTCATTCTTTGGTCATGTTGTCAGGAGGGACCAGTCCCTGGAGAAAGACATCATGCTTGGTAAAATAGAGGGTCAATGAAAAGGAGGAAAACTCCCAACAACATGGAATGACACAGCAATTGTGATGATGGCACAAGACCTGGCAGTGTTTTGTTTCACTCTGCATGGGATCTCTCACTATGAGTTGGAACCAACTCAATGGTACTAACAGCAACAATAACAGCATCTACCTTCACATGAATAAAAACAACTACATCTGTGGAAAGAGATGACAGAGAAGCTCAAAAGAAGGCCAAGGGCCCAGACCATCAATTGTTCATATGCAAGTTCAGATTGAAGCTGAAGAAAATTAAAATAATTCCATAAGAGACATAAGATGATGCTTAATACATGCCACCTGGATTTAGAAACCATTGCAAGAACCAGTTTGATGCAGTTGGCACTAATGACCGAAGACCATATGAGTTGTGGGACCTCATATATGAAGAAATTAAAATTAAAAAGAAAGGAAAGATCAAAATGGATGTCAGAAGAGACTTGCTCTTGAACATAAAATAGATGAAGTGAATAGAAGAAATAATAACATGAAAGAGCTAAATGTAAGATTTCAAAGGGTGGCTTAAGAAGACAAAGTATGATAATGAAATGTACAAAAACCTAGAATTAGGAAACCAAAAGGGAAGAACATGCTCAACACTTCTCAAAGTGAAAAAAAAAACTAAAGAAAAAAATCTAGTTGCAATACTGAAGGATTCTATGG
>NW_006408652.1:97152-100699 GCF_000296735.1 Chrysochloris asiatica | reverse complement strand
ATTTACACCCTCGGAAACCCTGTACAGGGTCGCTATGGGTCGGAACCGACTCGACGGCACTTAACAACAACAACATAGAGTCAGTGTACCAAAAAGAAATGCTCACAGTTCAGCCATGTCATGAGGTAGCATGTGATCAAGAACGAATAGGACCAAAAGAAGAATTTCAAGCTGCCCTGACAGCATTGGCAAACTATAAATCTCCTGGAAATCATAAGACCAATGGAAATGTTTCAGCACAAGGACGCAGCACTGGAAGTACTCACTCATCTAGCCAAGAAATCAGAAAGATAACTACCTGGCTAACTGACTGGAAGAGATCCTTACTCATGCCCATTCGAAAGAAAGGTGATCCAACAGAATGAGGCAGTTGTTTTATCATTAATATCACATGCGGGTAACATTTTTCGGAAGATAATTTAAATATGGTTGCAGCATTACATCAACAGGGAACTGCCAGAAACTCAAGTCAGATTCAGAAGTGGATGGGAAAAGAAGAATCTCATTCTGATATTGTATGGATCTTTGTTGAAAACAGAGTACCACAAAGATGTTTACATGTGTTTTAGACTGTATGGATCAAAACAATTTATGGATGACTGTAAAGAATGAGAATTTCAGAACACTGTGATACCTGTACATAACGTTGTCTGACCAGAACAAGGGGATACTGTGTGGTTTAAAATCAGGAAAGGTGTACATCAAGATTGTATCCTTTCACCATACTTAATCTGCATGCTAAACAAATATTCTAGAAATATGGACTGTATGAAGAATAACTTGACATCAGGATTGGAAGAAGGCTCAATAGCAACTTGGGATATGCTGATGACCCATTCTTGCTTGTTGAAAGTAAAGAGAACTTGAAACACTTACTGATGAAGATTAAAGACTACAGCTTGAAGGATGCGTTGCACTTCAATGTAAAGAAAACAAAAATCCTCACAACTGGGCCAATAAGTAACATTACAATAAACACAGAAAATATTGACATGTACAAGTATTTCATTTTACTTGAATCCACAATCAACACCCATGGAAGCAGTCAAGAAATCAAAGGACATATTGCATTAGGCGAATCGACTACTGAGGTGTTAAAAAGCAAAGATGTCACCATTAAGACTAAGATATGCCTGACCCAGGACAACACATTTGCAACTGCCTTGTATATACATACAAGGACCACGATAAAGGAAGACAGAAGCAGAACTGATGACTTTGAATTATAGTGTTGGCAAGAGTATTAAGAGTGCCCAAAGAATGAACAAAACTGCTCCTGTACTTTGGACATGTTATCAGGAGGGAGTGCTCCCTGAAGAAGGGGAAGGGTCAGTGATAAATCCAACAGTAAGATGGACTGACATGGTGGCTCTCAAACATAGACAGGATTGTAAGGCTGGCACAAGGCTGGACAGCGCTTTGTTCTGTTTTACATAGGGTTGTTCTGAGTTGGAATGGACAACTAACAACAACAACAACCCCCAAAGGAGCCCTGGTGGCATAAATGTTTAGTGCCAGGCTGCTAACTAAAAGGTTGGTAGTGTGAACCCACCAGCAGAAGCCCTGACAACCAGCTCCTGTGAAGACTCATGAGGGGGCACACTCCTCAGGATCCTCAACCACAGCATTTGCCCCAGGACAAAGTTCAGAAGGCAAGAAGGGGTAGGAAGGAGGGAGGACTGGAAATGGCAAATTGGGAAGAAAGGAATAAGTGACATTATAATGTGGGGATTTCAGTGAACGACATGAAACAGACTGCGTATGAATTGCTGACTAGAAAACTGATTTGCTCTGTGAAACGTCAGCCAATTCACAACAAAATATTTAAGAATGAAAAAAAAAAAAGATTACATTCTAGGAAACCCTATGGGGTAGTTCTACTGTGTTCTCTAAGGTCGCTATGAGTCGGAAAGCATATAACAGCATATAACAAATAAAAGATAAAATATTATGAAGTACCACTATTTTATCTATTCTGAATTGAACATCAAGAAGAACAATTTATGCAAAATTATTCATTTTAATGAGCTGGTATGACCTCACCTCACAACAAAAAATTATTCAAGATTGTCCTAATAATACTTTTCTGTTTATTCTTTATGAGCTTCAATATATTCTAGCTCTCTTCTTTGCCTTTTGCAACCTTGAAAGAGAGGCAGAGGAGATGTCAATAGCCTCTTTTCTACTAAGGAAGCATCACATGTCCAACTTCACATAACTAGCATCCAACAGAGCTAAGATTGAACTCAAGGACCTCTGCTGACTTTTTTCAAGTCAAAAGCCACTAATATTGCAATCATTGCTTCTTAATACTGTGTCTTAGGATGCTCAGAAAAAGTCTACAATCAACACATACACATAACAAAGCAGTTGCTATGGAGTTGATTCCAACTCATGGGGACCCCATGTATTTCATAGTAGAATTGCGCTTTATAGGGGTTTCAATGGCTGCTTTGTTTATTTATTTATTTTTAGGTATACCAGCAGGCTTTTTTTTTCAGTTTATCTCAAACCACCAATATTTTGATAAGCAGCTGAGCACTAAAGAGTTTCCAACTTCCAGGGACACCATACAGCACCACAGAGGTTCTAAATATTTTCTTTAGTAAATTCACTCCCAAATTCCAAGCATCCCAAGTATCACTCTGTGGATAACAGAAACAGCAGCCCCCACTACCTTCCAAGTGATGTCACTTTAGCAGGCTTTTAAAATAGACTGGGCCAACAGAGAAAGATTCCAAAAAGGAAGAAGAGTAATCAATTATGCGAATGGCTTCAGTGCCTGGTATATCATGGATTATGCTTTCATTTTTCATATTAATGTTCTTTATGTTTTTCAATTAGTCACGGCAAATTACCTATCCTTCGCCTTGGCAAGGGCAGCTCGGTAGGTCTCAGAGGAGTATTTTCCTAATTTTGTCTGGTGAATTCTTGTTCAAATTCTCCTGGAGGCATTAACATGCAATTTTTTTTGAATGAGTAAATGTGTTCTATTTGACACCATCTCATTCATGTAGGAAATTACCTATTGAATAAGGAGTTGGAGAAATATGTTTGTTTGGGTGTTTTTTTTTTTTTTTTTTTGCAATGGTGCATTACGAAAAAAAATCTAAATTAAAATTTAAAAAGTGGGAACATTACAGAAAATTAAAACTCATTCAATAGTAAGTAGTCATTCTAATAGAGAGGACTTGTGACATGGAGCATACAAAAGAACAGAAATTGCAGAATCTAAGAGCACCAACATTTCCCTGTCTTCTGTCTCGGTAAAGTGCTTGCCCTCCTTTATGAGCCTAGCCCACTGTCCTCCATGTTTTTCACATCACAACAGTGAAAAAGCTTCATATTATGGTCTGTTTACTGGCCAGTCCTTGTTCCTCCCCTCTAGTCTGCAAACCCTTTATAGTACAGGAAGAAAATTTAACCTGTAACCCCTTAGCTCTTAACACACTGAATAGCATGCAAGTAGGTGCTTAGTCTCTTTTTTTTTTAGATGTCAGCTTGAGGACTAGGGTGCGCCTGACCCAGGCCATTGTGTTTTCAATAG
>NW_006408652.1:92330-96806 GCF_000296735.1 Chrysochloris asiatica | reverse complement strand
TTCTGCTGTGCATGGGGTTGCTATGAGTCGGTTCCGACTCGATGGCACCTGACAACAACAACAACAACAGGTGCTTAGTAACTGATGTTGTTATTATTGTTAGGTGCCATCAGATCTGTACCAACCCATAATGACCTTATGCACAGCAGAACAAAACACTGCCAGATCCTGGGCCAACTTCACTACTGTTGCCATGCTTGAGTCCATGGATGCCACCACCTGGCCAATCCATCTCACTGGGGGTCTTCCTCTTTTTCTCTGACCCTCCACCTTACCAAACACGATATCCTTCTCCAGCGACTGGTCCCTCCTGATAATATGTCCAAAGTATGAGAGACGAAGTTTGGCCATCTTGACCTCTAACTGATAGATGAAGGAAAATGTTTGCTTTGGAAAAGTGCTAGTACATCCTTCTCAGCTTCAGTGTTACCTCACAAATTGGGCTTTGCTCAGGTTGAAATTTAAGGCCAGCATTTAAATGACCAATGTTGCCTTCTCAAGAGATACTATTGGTGATGGTTGCACAGCATGATTAATGTAATTGATTTTACCAAGTTACATGAAAAACATTCAATTGACAATTGTTGATACATATATATATGTACATATGTATATATGTGTGTGCATGCACACATCCATACACACACACACACACACACACATATATATATATACACATATGTTGAATGAGGATGAGTCAAAAATTATCCATACTCTGGTTATACTAAAGCGCCCATCCACATCCATGTCTGTTGACAACATTGAGTGTGCAGGTGAAATGAATCTGTCAAATAGACAAGTGACACATGATTATGTGGCAAATCATTTGCAAATCATCTATGGCTCTCCCTATTAAATAATCCATGACAGACAGACTTGGGTTTCAAAAAGCTTGTGCAAGATGGGTACTAAAACAACTCATTGTAAATCAGAACAGTTTGAACATCTGCAAACAAAATTTGGAAAGATTCTCGAAGGAAGGTAAAAGACTCTTAAACAAAATCGCTATTGTTGATGAGTCATGGATTCATCACTAGGATCCTGAAAGTGAACAGCAAGCAGAGTATGGAATGTAAACATCCCCAGTTGCTGACCAAGGAAAAGTTCAAAAGTCAGCTGGAAAATTGATGCTTACAGTTTTCTGGAATTCTCAAGGGCCAGTACTGTAACACTGTCAACAATCAGCTGTGCTCATTACAGTGAGATGTTCACTGAAGAGCTGAGCATAAATTTGGGATTAAACATTGAGGAATGCTATCCAAGGACATTGTGATCTTGCATGACAATGTCTGTCCACACACCTCTGCCCACACTGTTGACAGTCTGAAAAACCTTCATTGTGAAGTGTTAAAGCATCCTCCCTATAGTCCTGATCTTTCTCCATCAGACCTTCACCTGTTTGGTCCCCTGAAAGCAGACCTTCAAGGACGAAGATTCACCTCAGATGAAGACATGAAGACAGTGGTGAATTCACGGCTTAAAGCTCAGCATAAAATATTTTTTAATAAGGGAATATGAAAACTTGTTGACAAATGGACAAAGTATATTTAAAAGCAAGGAGATTATGTTGAAAAACTATATATTTGTTTTTTCTGAAAATTGATTAAAATAAATTCTTCAGCTAGAGTACAGATAAATTTTTACTTATCCTCAGACATATTTATAACAATAAGTTGTTTGCTTGTTGTTTTTTTTTTGTTGTTTTTTAAGTTGCCTTCCCATAATCCTCACAGGGTAAGAAAAGTTGAACTTTGACTTTCTCACAGTCTAAGAAAGCGCTGCTAAATGTTACCTCTCTAAATGCCACATGGAAGCCCCCACTGCAGGAGTCTGTCAGGAGGCACCATTTCCCACCTGTTTGATGTATGGCACAATTATTCAGATTGACAAGTTCCCTCATACACAATTAGAGGCTCAAATACTTGGCTCCCATGGCTAGGTCACATCATTGGAAAGACATCCGAAAACAAGGGAGAGGAGATTTCTCTTTCAAATACTCTCGTTTTATTTTGTAATATTTATTTGGTTTTGGTTGTGAGAGGGCACTACAGAAACTCCAACCCAAGGCCTATCAACAATTATATTTCAGGTTTTCACTATCAATTACATTATAGGTTTTCATTAGAGGTAATTAAAAAGTTTTACATGTCAATTCCTTTCCTAGTGTAATATTGTGACTTTGAGTAGGAGGGGGACAGCACCTGTGGACTCTCTGAATTGCTTTTAAAAAACTACAAGTTATTATTAAACCAGTATCTCCACTGTTGTAATCGATAATTACTGCAGTGACCAGGGTAAAGAGCTATAAAACAACACATTATTACTAGTTCGAACTTTAGGTTAATTATGCCCAACAAATGACAGAAGAAGAGATTTGAAAACACCTCTCATTTTTTATACACTACAGGCAAAAACTCAAAATGAAGAGAAACAGCTGTAAACATCCATTAATAATCAGAACATGGAATGTATGAAGTATGAATTTAGGAAAATTGGAAGCTGTCAAAAATGAAATTGAATGCATAAACATCAGTATCTTAGGCATTAGTAAACTGAAATGGACTGGTATTGGTCATTTTGAATCTGACAACCACATGGTTTACTATGCCGGGAATGACAAATTGAAGAGGAATGGTGTTGGGAAAAAAACGTGTCCAGATTAGTCATGAGGTACAATGCTGTCTGTGATAGAATACTATCCATGCGCCTACAGGGAAGACCAGTTAATACCAATATTATTCAAATTTACGCACCAACCACTGAAACCAGTGAGGATGAAATAGAACTTCTTTAATCTGAAATTGATCAAACACACAATCAAGATGTACTGATCCTTACTGGTGAAAGGAATGCAAAGGTTGGGAACAAGGAGGATTAGTAGTTGGAAAAGTGATAGAAAAGATGCTGGAGATTGCATGATAGAATTCTCCAAAACCAATGATTTGTTCATTTCAAATACCTTCTTTAGACAGCATAAGAGATACACATGGACCTCACCAGATGGAATATACAGAAATCAAATTGACTACATCTGTGGAAAGGCTAGGGGCAGATTGTGGAACAGACCATCAATTGCTCATATGCAAATTCAAACTGAAGGCAAAGAAAATGAAAACAAGCCCGCAAGAGTCAAAATATTACCTTGAATATATCCCACCTGAATTTAGAGATCATCTGAAGACCAAAGACCAGAAGAGCTGTGGGATGACATTAAGACCATCATACAGGAAGAAAGCAAAAAGTCATTAAGAAGACAAGAAAGAAGGAAAAGGTCAAAATGGATGTCAGAAGAGACACTGAAAATTACTCTCCAGTATAGAGATGCTAAAGCAGATGGAAGAAATGAGGAGGTACAAGAGCTGAACACAACATTTCAAAGATCACCTCAAAAAAAAATGGCTGATGTTCATCTGTTTCAAGAGGTAGCATGTGATCAAGAGCCAATGATAATGAAGGAAAACTTCCAAGGTGCATTGAAGGAATTGGCAAAGAATAAGGCACTGAAAATTGATGGAACACAAACTGATATCTTTCAACAAACTTATGTGGCACTGGAGGCACTCACTCATCTTTGCTGAGAAATTTGGAAGACAACTATCTGGCTAACTGATTGGAAGAAATCCATATTTGTGCCCATTCCAAAGAGAGGTGGCCCAATGGAATGCATAAATCATCGGACAATGTCTCTGCTATCCCATGAGAGTGAAGTTTTACTAAAGGTAATTCAGAAATGGCTGCAAGCATACATTGACAGAGAACTTCCAGAAGTTCAAGCCAGATTCAGAAGAGGACGTGGAATGAGGGATATCATTGCTTGATGTCCGATGGATCTTGGCTGAGAGCAGAGAATACCAGAAAGATGTTTACCTGTGTTTTATTGACTATGCAAAGGCTTTCGATTGTGTGGATCATGACCAGCTATGGACAACACTGTGAAGTATGAGTATTCCAGAACACTTAATTGTGCTCCTAAGGAATATTTGTACATGGACCAAGAGGCAGTTGTTTGAACAGAACATGGGAACACTTTATGGTTTAAAATTAAGAAATGTGTGCAACAGGGTTGTATTCTTTCACCATACATTTTCAACCTGTATGGTGAGCAAATAATCCAAGAAGCTGGGTTATATGATGAAAAACATGACATCAGGATTGGAGGAAGACAATTTGCGATATGCAGATGATACAACCTTGCTTGCTGAAAGTGAAGAGGTCTTAAAAACATTTACTGATGAAGATCAAAGAGCACAGAGTTCGGTATGGATTGCATCTCAATGTAAAGAAAATAAAAATCCTCATCACTGGACCAATAAACAACATTCTTAACAATGGAGATCAGATTGAAGTTGTCAAGGACTTCATTCTTCTTGGATCAACTATCAATATTCACGGAAGCAGCATTCAAGAGATCATCCGATGTGTTGCATTAGGCAAATCAGCTGCACAGGAACTTTTTAAAGTGTTGAAGAGCAAAGA
>NW_006408652.1:80715-82555 GCF_000296735.1 Chrysochloris asiatica | reverse complement strand
GACTCGATGGCACCTGACAACAACAACAACATGATCATATTACTTGTCTGGTTTAAAAAAAACTTTACTGGCTATTCTTCGTGACTCTTAAATTTAATCGCAATATCCTGAAAACAGCTTATACACTCCAGCTAAATCTGCCTCCTTTCTGCTTCCACCTCCTCTCTTACAAGGTCCCTGTTGATCCGGTAATATTCAGTTATCTTCTACATACCTCCACACCTATGCTCATGTCCTTCCTGGTGTAGTCTTTACACACTACACACATACACGTACACCTACACACACACACACACCACATACTCCCAGTTAATTGCTCTTTCTCCAAGGTTAGACTGTACCTAATTCAATCATTGCACTTAATTAAAAGAAATTGCATGTCTCTTAGTCATTTATCCATCTGCATTATCCACCTTCCATCACTTGGGAGACAAGAGACACTAACTGATTAACTTGCATCCTCAGAGGGTCTTACACATGGCAGGTGCTGTGTAACTGTTGACCAGAACGCAACTGTACTCCTTCAAGAACTCACATTCCATCTGAACAGTTCCAAGCACTAATCCGTGAATGATTTCTTGCTGTCTTAACACTTGCCTTCCATGCACACTGGTTCATCTCCATAAAGTTCGATTTTATCACATGGCAAATTTAGATTCAGTTTTCAAGTCTCTTTCTTCCAGTGCTCAACTTGTCTCTGCTTTTCCATTGTTGTGATTGTCATGCTCTGCTTAATAAATAGCATAGTTAACATAGGACCTTAATTTTTTTTCTCAACATTACATGTTCTAGTCTTTTCTGGATGGCACATAGTAGGTGCTCCAACAGTAATTCTTGAAGTAATAATGGCTCAGAGGCCTAATATTCTTTTGCAAAGGTCATGGAATCCTATGCAATCAGAAACTTATGAAGTGTTTCCTTTATCCAGCGAAGAACGAAAACATGATGTGACACTGACTTCCCACATTTGTGTTTCACCATCTCAACTCCTGATGAAAATGTTCAGTGAACCGTCATTTTTGTTTCTGACAAGCCCTAGAATTAGTTGGAGTTCTGGTGTGGTGGTGGAGGAAAAGCAATGGAATGCAAGGTCAGTTTGAACTGTAAAGTCAGTGGTTCAAATCCACCAGCCACTCCTTGGACACCCTGTACAGGGTTACTATGGGTTGGAACAGAGATGGCACTTAACATTAACAAGAGAATCACTGCCAAGCCTTCAGGGTAACCTAGGTCACCATTCTGGAAACAACTTTCTTCCTGATTTGAAAAGTCAATGTTTTCTGGAGCCCTTAGAATGACTTAGATAAAATATTAACCTTTCGGTAACTGCCTCACATCCAAAAGTGCTTTGTAATGAAAGGAAGAGGGGAGGGAAAGAAATCAACTCACCATTATACAACAGCATAGCTGTTACTGATCCCCTGGAGGTGAGGATAATGCAGCTGTGATGTCTGTGCCTAGTTTACAAATGCAAAAATGTAAATAAGGTCATGTTTAATACATTTATCACTATCACGCAACTTATATGTGGAAAGGTCAGGATTCAAACCCAAGTCTGAAACCTCTGAGACTATATATTTTTCAGTCACCCAACCACACCAACTTCTTTAAAACTCTGAGTCCCTCACAAGTATGTTGAAAAATAATGAAGAGAGAACTTCGGAAACAAAAAGACTATATCTGAACTTCTGTGTGGGAGTATTATTTCAACTTTTAATCAGTTCTATGCAATCAACAGTTCTATGCAAGGAGCTCTGGTAGCGTAGTGGTTACGAATCGGGCTGCCAACCTTAAGGTCAGCGGTTCGAAACTACCAGCTGCTCCGCGGGAGAAAGATGAG
>NW_006408652.1:73619-80615 GCF_000296735.1 Chrysochloris asiatica | reverse complement strand
ATGCATGCGAAAGCTGGACAGTGAATAAGGAAGACCATAGAAGAATTGACGCTTTTGAGTTATGGTGTTGGAGGAGAATATTGAAAGTGCCACGGGCTGCCAAAAGAACCAAAGATCTGTGTTGGAAGAAGCGCAGCCAGGGTGCTCCTTGGAGGCCAGGATGGCCAAACTTCGTCTCTCATATACAGACATATTGTCAGGAGGGACCAGTTGCAGAAGAGGGATATCATGTTTGGTAAGGTGGAGAGTCAGAGAAAAAGAGGAAGACCCCCAGCGAGATGGATTGGCAATATGGCAGCATCAATGGTCTGAAGTGTGGAAACAGTTGTGAGGTTGGCCCAGGACTGGGCACTGTTTTGTTCTGTTGTGCATAGGGTCATTATGAGTCTTGATGGCACCAAACAGCAACAGCAACAAAGGCAAAAATGTGAATAAAAATAATTTTCTTTAAGTGAATATTTCCTTGATTTGAGATACAGCCAAAGTACAAAAAGCATAGATACTAGGCAGCAAGCTTTTTTCATTCCAGAAAAGTGTCTATGTGATCCTTGTTACTAATGCAGTAATAGCATTTAGAAGCCATTGGAGGAATACTAGGGTTCTAAGAAGCTTGAGAGATCATCTGGTTTCCTCCACTTTGGCACAATGTAATAATCTCTTTTTTAAAAATCTGCAAGGAGCAGAAAAATCTATATAACCCTCAGTATCTGTCCTGGCAGCTTATCACGCAATCTATCAAAAGTTGCTTCCTATGACTAAGCCACACTTTTTCTACTTTGAAGTTCAGTTCCTTGTACTATGATGTGTTGTTGTAAAAAGAACAACTAATCCCCGTTCCCTCTGCAGAAATTCTCCATACCCTCTAAAACCTTAAGTACAATGCCTGCAATCCTCATAATCTTCAGGTTAAACAAAATCTAGTTCATTTCCTTCTCAGTCTTTTAATTTTTCCTTTCATTAATCCTATTTAATGACCAAAAACCAGGAAGAGTTCAAAAATGTACTTTCTCTGCTCCTGGTTCTCAGAACTACTGAAGGCTGATAGAAATGGTGAAAGAATACAACCCTGTTGCACACATTTCTTCATTTTAAATCATGTCCACTATAGCCCCCAGAACCTGGTGATAAAAATCAACATAAATAAACAAAATCCAATGAAACCTCAGGAATACAAAAGGATCCTGACTAGAGAGAGGATATATGTGTTATTAGTAGTAAAATTTAATAGAAATGTAAATTTTGCAGTATTAACTTCAAAGTGGCCAATTTCAAAGACAAAAAAATTATAAAAAATCAACAGCCCATGGATTCCTGGTGTGATGCTGTAGGATCAGCACTGGATTGTGAACCACATGTTTGGAAGTTCAAACCCACCAGCTGCTCCTCAAAAACTCTATGTAGGGTTTCTATAAATTGGAACCTTTTTGAGGGCACTTAACAACAATAACAACAATTAAGAGATATCAAATTGAGGGCAAAATACAGACTTATCAAATTCCTAAAGACAAATCGTTATCTCTACTCCTACCAGACAAGAGGTTCAGCAGAATAAGGAAGCTGTAGTAACATGGAAAGAAGAGCTCAAGGTCTAGCTCTTACTTGACGTTGGGCAAGTCTCTTAACCTCCGTTTTCCTGTAACAGACACCTCTTTGAGTGGTGCCCCAAGTTATTATTCTTCTTTCTCGGATAATGACTTTAATATGCAAATGTGAACATGCCACCAGGGTTCTTCTTACTTACACTATGGTTTATACTATGGTTGTTGATCTAGGAATGGGCAGAGGTTCCAGTAAGATTCTTTTTCGCAGGAATGTCTACTTGGAAACAAAAAGGCACAGTATAGTGCTGAGTCTGTATTTCATTCTGCCTTGCTCATATTAGAAGAATTGTTTCTGTATCTTTTAGCAGACGTCAATTTCCTTGATGATAGGCTCTTTGTCTCTAGCATAACAAGAGAAAATCTTTGGAAGTGTTGTAAATTTCATTATCTACATTATAGTGATGATCTCACAGGTTCATATGAATGTTGTTGTTAGTTTTGTGCTTTAGTGTCTTCAAGTCGGTTTCAACTCATAGCGACCCAGTATAGGCTTTTCAAGAAGCAGCTGGTAGATTTGAACTGCTGACCTTACAGTTCAAACCGACCTTGCAGTCCAGTGTTTATCCTACAGGATTCCATTCGTATCTTCAAAGTTATCAATTTGTTGCACTTTAAGTAAGTTCAGAACATTGTATGCCAATTAAACCGAAACGAACTTGCAAAAAAAAAGCTATGGAAGGCCAGAGATACAATTATGTAATCCTGACTTGCGTGACTATGTTGCTAATTGTTGTTAAGTGCCGTTGACTCATGGAGACCCTGTATAGAGCTTCTGAGAAACAGCTGGTGGGTTTGAACTGCTGACCTTGTGCTGATCCTACAAGAGTCCAAAAGAAAACTGGTGCTGGTGCTGGTGATTATGTGCCATGGAGTCAGTTCCGACTCACGGCAACCCCGCCTAGGGTTTCTGAGGCTGTAAATCTTTACGGGAGCAGAAAGCCTCATCTTTCTCCAGTGGAACAGCTGGTAGTTTCAAACTGCTGACTCTGAGGTTAACACCCTGATTCATAACCACTATACCAGAGCTCCTTAAAACTAGCAGAGGATATTTCTGACAATATAGTTTCTGTTTATGCAGTTAGCTCTGTGTACTAAACTCAACCTTCTCACTGTCTCCTTCTAAGGGAAACTGCTCTTTCTATAGCTCCATGCTGATGGAAGCACAATTGGGCTATTCCTTGAGCAAATAGTGATACTGATGAGATCACAAATGGACTATCTAATGGGTAATAATTAGTAGTTAACCAATCAAATTCTTTCCAGCCAGGATTGATTGGAAAAGAAAAGTATGTATTTGTTAATGACAGAAGAAAATGTAAGGAATTTAAGACAGAAATGCCAAGATGCCATGAGAGAGGGTTCAGCATCAGCAGTGATGTTTAGCCACGGTGGCCCAGATAAGCAGAGTACCAGAGCATAGTTACTATGGCAACTTACAATAATGCTATGCTTTAGGGTGATCTGAGTAAAACTGTCACTTTCTAACTATAAAAGCTGAATAATCTCCATGTGACACTACATTCTTAAGCTGCCCACCTGAGTCAGGAGCAGTATGGACTCTGATCAGACTTTTCTTTCTTACCATCACCATTTGTTGCCCAATCTAAACACTGCTTAGGACATGCAACACTTAGTAATGACTTAAGCATTAAAGAAATCTTTCTCAAGTGATGCTGTGCATAATAAGCTTCAAGCAAGTTGTTTTAAGATCATTTTGTGAGTAGATGTTCCTGATTACCTGTTTGGGTATTAACAAGCTTAATTCTTTTTTGGAAACCCTATACAGTGTTGCTATGAGTTGAAACCAACTCAACAGCACTTAACAACAACAGCAATTCTTTTCATAGAGCGTGGAGGGAAGTGGGTATTCTCTGTTTGCCCCTCGAGATACATTTTCTACCTTTCTCTGTGCTCCTTTAAGTCGGATAGGCTGACCTCACTGGACAGCACATTCCGACTCTTATTCTCTGGCTCTGCTTAGCTCGTGGGAGGCTCTGGCAGACGACTGGAGGAAGAGCTGTGCAGGGAGCACAATTGGGCAGCGGTTGCCCTCCGTTCCCTAAGACCACAGCCCCTCATCTACAACTCTTACTCACTCCCATCAGTGGCTCCCTCCCACTGTCCCTTTTAGGTCTAAGAAGAAAACTGGCCTTCATGGTTTCTACTGTTCCTAATCCTATGATGCTTCACTTTGTTGCTGTTGTTGTTGTTAACTGCTGTGGAGTTGGTTCTGACTCACAGAGATGCTGTCTAAGGTTTCTGAGGAGCAGCTGGTGGATTTCAACTACAAACTGACAGTGGGTTCCAGTGCATTATCTTGCAGCACCACACCATGATGCTTCACTACTGCTCATTAATTAACGTACCTTTAAAGAGTTCCTTCATTAAACTCCCTGCAAATATCCCTTTTGAATGTGGCTTCTATTTCTGGGGTCCTGACTTGGGGGAATGTTCAATTTTGACTTAACTGTGTCAGTGTTGGATACCTAAGTTGCTCTTTTTTCCTTAAAACTTCTACGTGACAGTAAGAGTCAGCCCATACCTCTTTATTCTAGATACGAGTACTCCATTTACCTTTCTGTCTCCTACTCTTAACGATGCCTGACATAGAACTGGTGCTCATAAAAAGATATTGAAAGCACTGTTTAATAAATAAATCTGATCTTTGCAATTAATGTTTGAATAAAAGTTTTCTGGTATTGTAGATGCACCATTCTAATCTGTGACAAAAAGGTTCTCAGGTGGCATAGTCGGTTACACGTTAGGCTGCTAACCACAAGGTCAGCAGTTCAAATCCACCAGTTGCTCCATAGGAGAACGATGAGGCTTTCTGCTAATTTAAAGATGTATAGCTTTGGAAATCTGAGAGAGGCTCTCTATGAGTCAGAACTGACTTTATGGCACATGACCACTACCACCAATGTGTGAAAAAAAACAAATGAAAAACTCAATAACGAACAACTTCCTAACCTAAGGAATGTGAACTGAAACAGGAATGGGATAACATTCTATACCCTGGTGTGGTGCTGTAGGATAAACACTGGACCGCAAGGTCAGTTTGAAATGCAAGGTCGGTGGTTCAAACTCTCTAGCTGTTCCTCAGAAACCCTATACAGGATTGGTATGAGTCGGAACCAACTCAACGGCACTTAACAACAACATTAAATTAACAAATGTGAACTATAACACTAAATACCAGGATTGTAGCAAAGCTATATACTCATATATTACCAGCAACTCTGTAAATTGTCAGAGCCTGCTTGAAATGCAATATGGAAATATGTATAAAAAGACATTTAAAAAATAGTTCCACAATCTCACTCTTGGGAAAATAACTTGGTAATCTCACTTTTGGGAATTTATCCTAAGGAAATAATTCTGGAAAAGCATAAAGCTTCTCAATAGGCAAAAAGATGCTCAATGAAGCATATGCTAGAAATGCAGCAAAACTAGAAACCGCCTACAGTGCCCAACACTGGTTATTGGACATCAAGGCATTTCTGACTCATGGTGCCCCACGTGTTATAGGTAGAACTGCTCCATAGGGCTTTACTGGCTGTAATCTTAATAGAAGCAGAACACCGAAACTTGTCTTCCATGGTGCTACTGGGTGGTTTTGAACCACCAACTTTTAGGTTAGCAGTAGAATGTAAACCATTTGCATCATCTAGGGACCTGGATGTAAGCCACTGATCCCCAAGAAAACATGCTACCTATAGAGGTATCAAGAAAAGGGAAAAGAAGCCCCTAAAAATACAAAGAGGCAAAATTCAGAATGTAAAATGGACTATAACTATTAAAAGATCTATGCCAACAAAGACAAAAAGTGAATCTATAAAGAAAGCACATTAATTAGTTACGGAGAGGGACATGGAGGATTCCTTCATCTTTGTCATATGCTGCTATAACTGCACTTGTACAGTGAAAAAAGCCATTCTGATGGTGAGTTCTGTGGAAACACTGATTTTAATCAGCTATAAGTAGGGCTATAATATTTCTTCAAATCAGGAAGGAAAAATAAAGTGTGTTAAAGGTTTCACTGCGGCAGCTTATATGAAAAACACACTTGGTAGCATCAGACTATTTCTATGAAGAAACAGGTCCCCAAGTCTCTCTCGCTCTCTCCCTTTTTGTACAAGTTCAATAGCTTCCCGAGTGCACCTAGCGTCTTTGTTGCCATGACTGGTGTAGTGGATTGTGAGTGTTGATCAACTGAATGATTAAAACATGGTAAATTAGCCTGCTATGTTGTGCTTAATAACTTTTTAAGAATCAATCTTTTAAGCCTGAAAATGGCTGAAAATTCATGCTACTGAGCCACAGTGGGGTTTCTTCCGGCTTAGCAACCCTTTCATCCTTCAGTAGAGAATTTTGCCTGATTCCCCAGCTTCTTCTGGCCTCTTTTCCCAGCACCCGAGGCCAGCAGATTCCCCACCCATAGACTCAGCCATTGCAGACCAAATCTGACTTCAAGCAGAGGAATGAGAATTGTGAGTGGCACCCCTAACATTGTGCCTCAGTCATCTGTCTTAACTGGATCATTGTCATCTTTGTACTTTGAGCTCTATATTAGTACTACAGTCCCTCAGAGGGCTTGTTCTAGTCAATGCTCAGAAACTGTCCAATCTCTGAAACTCAACCTAAAGTTTGTAATCCTGCCACATGCAGCAACAGCATCATACCTGGTCTCCTGACACACCCTGATCACAATCACCACCACAATATGTACCTGAAGACTATATGCGCTTTTCTGTTTTTAATTCTGAAATTTCAAGAAGTGAACATGTGTGAGTTCTATAAGCTCTTCTCTGTGGGTAGGGTCCACAGATCTGTATTTCGCAAGCTTCCCCAAAACACAAGTTCAAGAACCTTTGCTCTACAAAGCATCTGGAGAGAGCTTCCTAAAATACATCTATGAAGGTTTTCTTGATAAAATAAGCAATCTAAGATGCTTACAGGAGGTGGAGGAGGGAAAGTTATTCACAGGCTAGAGGGTAGACACATGTAACATGGGTGACAGGGTAGGCATTATATAACAAGAGGGAAATTAGCAATAGAGAGTGAATACAGATGAATACTGCTAACTGTTGGTAGATGGAGAGGATTGTAACCACGTAATGACGCACAGTATATGATATGTTGAACATAAAACTGATGATCTGCTCTGTAAACCTTCACCTGATTCACAATAAAAAGTCGAAAAAAAAATACAACTATGATCATATTCAAAACGGCCACCACTCGTCTGGCTGTCGTGCTGTGGTGTGAGTTGCTGTGATTCTGAGGGCTATGCCACCAGTGTTTTAAATAAACAGCAGGGTCACCCATGGTGGAAAGGTTTCAGATGAGCTACAAAACAAAGACAGACTAGGAAGAAAGAGTGACAAACTACTTC
>NW_006408652.1:52525-68868 GCF_000296735.1 Chrysochloris asiatica | reverse complement strand
GTAGTGGTTACGAATCGGGCTGCCAACCTTAAGGTCAGCGGTTCGAAACTACCAGCTGCTCCGCGGGAGAAAGATGAGGCTTTCTACTCCCGTAAATATTTACACCCTCGGAAACCCTGTACAGGGTTGCTATGGGTCGGAACCGACTCGACGGCACTTAACAACAACAACAACATGCAATCAACTGATAGGTATTGAGTGACCTTGCTTTCATACTGAAAGTTGGGGATATCAGAAGGTCAGAGATTAGCACAGTCCCTGCCGTCAAGGAGATTGCATTTGAGAGAGGGTTGTTATTGTTAAGAGCTGTTTAGTCAGTTCCAACACATAGCAACCATGTATAGGGCTTCTGAGGCTGTACATCTTTGTGGGATATACAGCCTCATCTTTCTCCCAAGGAAAGGCTGAGAGGCTCGCACCACCAACTTTATGTTTGGCAGTCCAGTGCCTATCATACAAACAGCTACCATGCTCACCTTGAGAGGGGGTGGAGACTTTTTAAAAATTACAAAATAACGTATTTACTACTTTTGTAGTCAATGCTACAAAATGTGTTCTGGATCATAGAAAGTGGGCCCCACTTTCTGTGGAGGTAAGGGAAGTTGTCTCTGAAGATGTGCATTTTAGCGTAAGATGAAGAGTTGGCCAGAGAAAGAAGGGTGGAGAGAGAGCAGTACAGAGCAGTTGGGAAGCAGGTGGTCCTGTATTAGGCAAGAAGACAGACAAAGGTAGACAAAGGAAGAAGATTTGTATTCTTAGCCTCTGCATTGCTAAATTACTCCAAATTAGCACTAGGTCCAGCCACCTCAGGTGAACAAAATACCACAAGTGAGTTTCAAAAAACAAAACAACCAGGGACAGTTGGTGAGATGAGTAACAATGTGTGTACATGCCACCGTTCATTTACCCTGGAAAATAACGCAACATGGCAAACAACTCCAGACTCTTTCTCCTTGAGTCATCAAAACCATCCTGTGCTTCCAAAGAACATTAAGGCTCTGATCCGAGCTTTTCTCTAGTGCAGGATACCCAAAATTCTTTCTCCTGGTGTCTATTCCTTAATCTTCTCTGATTAGTCGTCACCTGATCGAAGGGTGATCCTACATAGTTCTCAGATGAGCAACCTGTTCTCTAGACGTTTTCCCTTCAGTCATGGATGGGAAATACAGTCTCTCAGAGCCATATTTACTGAAGAAAAAAAAAACAAACAAAAAACCCCACAGAATAGCTATCCTGTTTTCTGAGCCCCAGCGCCCCAATAATAGATTGATGAAGTTGAAGACTTTCTTGAGTATAGGCTTACAGGCCAACAATTTCCCCATTTTCATTAAAAAAAAAAGAAAAGAAAAGAAATGATAATGATAAATCAAAAGCATGGCATAAGTTATCCACTTTTTTTCCTTAAAATTCAAGAGGAAAATTAATTCAAATATTGCTTCACTTAAATTGCACAATTAGCAAAGTTCTGGAATGGCCCCAAGTGACAGTTTCAATCTTAGGTCTTCAAATAGAAGCTGGCATATTTTTAGACAGTAGAAATGACTAAGATGTAAGTGGCTTGCAGTTAAAGTAATTGCATATCTGGTGGTGGTAAGTGAATTACAGGAGTGACAAATGCTGTACTTAAATAATTTGAGGCAAACAACGTCTCCCTTCTGCATGGAGCACATTCAAATGAGCAGAAGTCAGTAAAACATCTGCTTCATTTATTCTGGTTTTGCCTACATGGCTGAGGAGCAGTTCCCAGTTTGAGCTGGAGTTACCCAAGCACACAATACAAGCACACAATACCCTCCATCCACCATTCTGAAAACAGAGGATATGTCACGACTTTTTTCCAGTAGCAGTCAGCTCAGTTTTCTTAAAAGTGAAAAAATGAGGAAAAGCTTCCAAAATGTACAAGAATTAACCTTGAGAAGAAGGTTTGATTTGTTTTGTTTTGTTTTGCTTTATTTTTACCAGTTTCAGTTGGAAGATCTCTGCTGCTCAGGTCACGTGAAAGCTGCTCTTTTGCCTGGAATGCTTGGCATCACCAACAATCCATGAAAGCATCCTTCAAAGTCCATTCAGACCCCACCTTTTCCTTCAACAAGTGCCACAGTGAGCTCCCCTTCCTCTTGCCTGCTAGTCCCCTAAGTCCTCTAAGTTATAGGATGTGCCAGATTGGTGTACTGTGTAGGCTTGCAACTTTCTAGTTTGGCCTTTTCTAGCTTCTGAGGACTGTAACTCAACTCAAGCACACCTCAACAATTGCTCAGTGAATGGTATTGATCATATTTTTAACAGCCTGTGAGATTCACTCCCGATTTGTAGAGGCTGGTCAGATCATCCCAAGTACTCATTGCTGTTGGTATTGCTAGGGCCGTCGAGTCGGTTCCGACCCATAGCTGCCTTATGTACAGCAGAACGAAACACTGCCTGGGCCTACGCTATCCTCACAATTGCTACTATGCTGTGTTCACAATTGCCCATTTTTGCTGCTACTGTATCAATTCATCTTTTTGGGGTCTCTCATATTCATTCTCCCTCATTTTCACTGTCATTCTCCATGGACTCATCTCTGCTGATACTAGGTCCAAAGTATGAGAGACCAAGTCTCGCCATCCTGGCTTCCAAGAAGCATTCTGGCTGTACTTCTTCCAACACAGATTTGTTTGTTGTTCTGGAAGTCTATAGTACTTTTAACATTTTTCTCCAACATCATAATTCAAACACAACAATTCTTTCATAGTCTCCCTTATTCACTGTTCAACTTTCACATATATATGAGGTTATTGAAAATCCCATGGGTTGGGACAGGCGCAGTTTTGGTCTCCAACTGACATCGTTGCTTTTCAACAGTTTAAAGAAGTCTTGTGCAGCAGATTTTCCTAATACAATACATTGTTTGATTTCTTAACTGCTGCTTCCATGAGTGTTGGTGGTGGATCAAAGCAAAACAAAGTCTTTGACAACTTCGATCTTTTCTCCACAGCTGCTCCTTAGAACCAACTTGATGGCAATTAACCTCTAGAAGTTTCCTGTCAATGTATTTTTGCAGCCTTTTTTGAAATATCTTCAGCAAAGTTTCACTTGCTTGTGGTATTAATGATATTGTCTGTTGATTTCCATATTTCATTGGGTCACGTCTCTTTGGAACAGGTATAAATATGGCTCTCTTCCATAGCACAGTGATTTAATTTGTTCTTTCCTACCACAACTATGAAATATCTGGTAGCACAATGCGCTACTAACCAAAACGTTGGTGGTTAGAAGCAACCAGCTGCACTGCAGGAGAAAGATGAGGCAGTCTGATTCCATAAAGATTTACAACCCCAGAAACCCTATGGAGCACTTCTACTTTGTTCTCTAGGGTCACTATGAATTGGAATGTACTTGAAGATATTAGGTTTGGTTTGTTTTCTATCACAACTATTACTGCTAGCCCACCACCTGTCAGTTTGTCACATGGTGGCATCTTGCATATATCTGTGATGTTCAAAGCTATATCACAGGTACTTCAAATACCAACAGGGTAGACAGGTTTCAGTGGTGCTTCTAGACTAAGACAGTAAAAAGAAAATTTACTAGCACCAGATAATGTACTTCTAAAAATCAGTCAATAAAATTCCTACGATTCACAACATAATAGTGTTCTGTACAGTACTTGAAGATAAGCACCCTTCCCCCAGGTTGGGTGTACTCAAAATCAATGGTGAATTCAAGCATATCAATGATCATGAAGATAGTGAGGGAATGGGGCAACATTTTGTTTTGTTTTATATGAGGTCACCATGAGTCAGAGGCAACTCAACAGCAACTAGCAACAGGTTTATCTTCTAGTGTTTGTCATCTTCCTTCTTTAGTACATTATAGGGTCCTGGAAGGCAGAGACCTCCAATATCTGATATGCAGTAATATTTAATAGAGCCTTGTTGAATTAGATACCCAACCTAAAAACATTCTTTAAGCAAATCACCCTCAAATGTTTGAGATAATATTTGAAAATTGGTTGCATCTACATGTAAAGTGAAGAAAGTATTTCTGAGCCATACAGCTAACCCTCTTGGGCAGAAACCAATTAGTCATAGTCCAACTCTGCAGCAGTATAGACTGAGAGGTTTACATTACTGAGTCTTTCTCTGTTAGCTGTATCCTTCTAGATGGTCCTCAGTTGCTGTATTTGACAAATTCATGGCTGAATAGATGTGAGGATTTCTCAGCTGCTAAAATAATAAACAGAGCTTCTGTGCTGGATGAAAATAATCCTAAATTTCTGGACATTTTGGGGGAGGGGTGGCAGGAGCAAATAAAAATTACAAAAGGAAAATTCTGGTATTTATCTCTTTAAGTTCACAAATATCTATTTCCTTTGAAAAATACCATCCTAAATAGTACGAAATCATCGTCTAGAATAAATTAAGAACATAAATTTGATCTGTGTTTTTTTAATTATCATAGTCATTGCACTGGTTCCATTAAAATATGCAACCTGATTATTGATTAAATGCTTGTTTATGCATTCAGCTAAGTTAATAAGTTATGTAGCTTCATCAGCAACTCTGCAGATGGATCTCTGAAATATGAAATTGGATCAGCATGGTAAAACTTTTTGTTAATAAAATATGCAGAAAAGGTAGCAAAAGTGTTACATTCGGAGTATTAAACTTGGAGACTCAACCAGCATAAAAGCATGGTTATGTAAGGACAGGACAGAACCGATGAAGTGTACCACACAAGGCACATGTTGTACAGTTCTATTCTCAAAGGACACCCCATCACTCAATTTCCCTGGCACAGTACCAAATAGCATCATAAAGTAGGAAAAGCTATCTGTCCATGTGACATTTATGCAGTGATAGCACAAGGGGAAGTGGGGGTACAGACCACACTGGGTAGCACTGTCAGAGGGGATGACACCAAAATGACTGTTCAGGTCAGTGAACTACTTCATATGGCTCTTCTACTCACAGTCTTTGTAACTCCAACCGAACAACATTTTTGCCCTTCTGGGTCTGGGTAAGAAAAAGTTGGAGAAGATGCTGATAGAATGATATGATTCAGTTGTGAGGGGTTAACACAGTAAATTGTGACTGTGAAAACTTGGAACTTGCTATCTCAGGAGCAGGAAGAGGGGAATTTCACTACTATCAAAAGAAGAATCAGGAGTGGAGCACAAACTTGGGAACCTGATATCCCTGTGTACTGAACCACTTTCATCCAAGGACAGAACGTCGTGACGCTGGAGAAGTGGTAGAGAAGCAACAGGAGCAAAACCAAGAACCAACCCACAGAGCAAATAAATACAAGTGACTTTGGGCAGGAGGCCCACTTGCAGAGCAGGGTGCCTTAATTGAGGGAGCTAGATTTGCTGACTCAAGCCTTAGCCTGAAAGCCGAGTGCTTTCAGGCTAAGGCTTGGTGTGTCCTATGGGCATTTTTCAGCAGCCTAAAAGAGCTTTGTAACATTGCCTGAGCAGGGTAGAGGCAAGGACAAGGGGTCAAAAGCCAGAGAGATGTCTGTCTGGAGGGGCATGGTAGAGGAGAGTGTGTCTTGACTGGAAGAACTGTGCCCTGAACATTTCTTCCCCTGAATTGTAATCTGTTGACTTCCCTAATAACCCCCATAACTTTGACTATGGTGTCTGAATTCTGTGTGGCCACTGTAATGAACTATCAAACCAAGCAGGAAAGTAGAGTCCTGTGGGAGGGATGCTCGGTGCCTTCTATTTTGCAATTGTCTATAAAATTTTTGTGCAGTGTTACAGCAGAGATTTATTCTTTTTATAAAAATATCCTTGTAGTTAGCTATAACAACAAAAAACAATTTTTGTAAATCCAGCTTACATGTGTCATTACACCTACAAGGCTAAAACTCTATGCTATTTTACATTTTGAACCTTTGGTAGGAGCTCTGGTAACATAGTGGTTACGATTCGGGCTACAAACCTTAAGGTCAGCGGTTCGAAACTACCAGTCGCTCCACAGGAGAAAGATGAGGCTTTCTACTCCCGTAAAGATTAACACCCTCAGAAACCCTGTACAGGGTCGCTATGGGTCGGAACCGACTCGACGGCACTTAACAACAACAACAACAATGTGCTAAAGCCATTTGAACTGCAAGGTTGGTGGTTCAAGCTCACCAGCTGCTCCTTGGAAACCCTATATAGGGTTGCTATGGGTCGGAATCGACTCGACAGCACTTAACAGCAAAAACAACAATGTACTAAAGATAATACAGAAATGGCTGCAAGCATACATTCCAAGAGAACTTCCAGAGGTTCAAGCCAGATTTAGAAGAGGCCATGGAATAAGGGATATCATTGCTGATGTTCGATGAATCTTCGTTGCTTTATTGACTAAGCAGAGCTTTCAGTTGTGTGGATCCTGACAAACTATGGACAACATTGTGAAGTATGAGTATTCCAGAACACTTAATTGTACTCATGAGGAATCTGTACCTGGACCAAGAGGCAGTTGTTTGAACAGAACATGGGAACACTGAATGTTTTAAAATTAAGAAAGTTGTGTGACAAGGTTGTATTCTTTCACCATACTTATTCAACCTGTATGCTGTGCAAATAATCCGAGAAGCTGGATTATATGAAGAAAAACATGGCATCAGAATTGGAGGAAGACTCATTAACAACCTGTGATATGCAGATGATACAACCTTGCTTGCTGAAAGTGAAGAGGACTTAAAATATTTAGTGATGAAGATCAAAGAGCACAGCCTTTGGTATAGATTGCATTTCAATGTAAAGAAAACAAAAATCCTCACCACTGGACCAAAAAGCAACATTCTTATCAATAGAGAAATGATTGAAGTTGTCAAGGATTTCATTCTTCTTGGATCAACTATCAACACTCATGGAAGCAGCACTCAAGAAATCAAAGGACGTATTGCATTAGGCAAATCTGCACAAGACCTCTTTAAAGTGTTGTAGTGCAAAGATGTCAGCTTGAGGACTAAGGTATGCCTGATCCAAGCCATGGTATTTTCAATAAGCTCATATGCATGTGAAAGCTGGACAGTGAATAAGGAAGACCATAGAAGAATTGATGTATTTGAGTTATGGTGTTGGAGGGGAATATTGAAAGTGCCATGGACTGCCAAAAGAACCAACAGACCTGTGTTGGAAGAAGTGCAGCCAGAGTGCTTCTTGGAGGCCAGGATGGCCAAACTTTGTCTCTCATACTTTGGACATATTGTCAGGTGGGACCAGTCGCTGGAGAAAGATATCATGTTTGGTAAGGTGGAGGGTCAGCGTAGTGGTTACGAGTCAGGGGGCTAACCTCAGAGTCAGCAGTTTGAAACTACCAGCGGTTCCGCAGGAGAATGATGAGGCATTCTGCTCCCGTAAAGATTTACATTCTCGGAAACCCTGTGCAGGGTCACTATGAGTCGGAATCGACTCCATGGTACTTAACAACAACAACAACAACAAGGTGGAGGGTCAGAGAAGAAGAGGAAGACCCCTAGCAAGATGGATTGGCAGAGTGGCAGTTGCCTGCTCTATTGCCAACTAATCCTGGGAGTCAGTCAATGGGCTCAAGCGTGGCAACAATTCTGGGGTTGGCCCAGGATTGGGCAGTGTTTCGTTCTGTTGTGCATACGGTTGCTTTGAGTCTGTACCAATTCTATGGCACCTAACAACAACAACAACAATGTGCTCTGGTCAGAGCTGTCATTATTACCCAATTACAATGATACTTTGAATCATGTGGTTTCTTCAGCATGCAGTATAAGCACATGCTATTGTTTTCATTGTTGCTAGTGTTTTTATAGTCACTGATTATCTTAGGTTTGGTTCTCTAGAGGAGCAAAACCAATGATGCTTATATATGTATACATAAAGAGAAGTTTATATCAAGGAAATAGCTCACACATTTGTGGTGGTGGTGGTGTGTGCCATGGTTCAACTCATAGTGACCTTCATAGGATTTCCGAGGCTATAAATCTTTACGGGAACAGAAAGCCTCATCTTTCTCCCACAGAACAGTTGGTAGTTTTGAACTGCTGACCTTGAAGTTAGCAGCCCAACGCACAACCACTATGCATACAGGTATACAGGTGGGCAAATCCCAAATCCATGGGTCAGATGAGCCAATATTGACAGGTCAGGTGGCAGACAGGCAGGTTGAGTAGGTAAGATGGCAGGCTGCTGACTCCCAGGATTAGTTGGCAATAGAGCAGGCAACTGGATCAAGTCCAGATGATGAGCCAGATGCAGGATCCAGATCCAGCAGAAAACAAACAAGTTTTGCCTGAGTGTCCAATATATATTGGAAGCAGGTCACACCCGCAAGGAAACTTGCTTTCAATTGATTGGCTGCTCATAGCAGATCTCATCATGAAGTTGATTGCATTGTATTAGACCTCATCATATAATTGTAGGTCTAATATAATCATGATGTCATCAATGTCTTAACTGCCAAACCAATGACAACCCTGGCTCAGTCAAGCTGACACAAAACCTTAACGATCACACTGATCTTGTCATTTTTTCTGGTGTTTTAGCTATACTACTGTGGTAATTAGTATTTGTGAGCCTATATCAATACTATTTTTGAGAATGAACTCATAATTAAAGGAAAAGGAGAAAAATTTTTTAAAGATTTTTGCTTAGTTACAAATAATGTTGTAATGAATAATGTGATTTCACATAGAAAGATTTTACCAAACAATTTTGTTGTTCATATTCCTATAATCTAAGAAATATTACATTTAAGCAATTTACAACTCCATTGATCACATTATTAAATAGACAATATTTAATGATTAAAATAGATAATAAACATTACAAAGGGTACTGTATAGTCTGGCATGGAAGGAGGTCCGTAGGGGAGGGGTTGACACCATGAGCTATCACACTGGCTTACACTAACCCCAGTAATGCCACCTCATTTATGGATCTTCTGGAAGAAAAACTTCTTTCAACCTTGTTGCTTCACTCCTGAGATCTAAATTGGAAAATTCTGACAGTGAAATTGGCAAAGTTATATCTAAATGCATGCACAATTTAGCTAGAGTTAGATATCACTCAAAAAGTAACTTCTTACACCCCTTTTGAAACTTTGAGAGGCAGTCTGGGAAGTAGGAGCATTATACCATACTGCTGTGTCTATACATACAGAACTCTCTGACAGTTACTCACTGGCAACCAAACAGGTTTGACTCTAAAAATCTACTATTAAGTACTCAGTAATTAGATTATGTTACTGCAGGTTAGGAGTCCTGGTGTGGTGCTGTGGGTTAATGCGCTGGGTTAGCGGTTCAAGTTTACCAGCTGTTCCTCGGAAACCCTATACAGACAGGGTCGCTATGATTCGGAACTGACTCGATAGCACTTAACAACAACAACTTGACGTTAAGTGATAAAATAGGAGCACGTACTTTCCAAATTATTGTTGTTAAGTGTTATAGAATTGGTTCCTACCCTTAGTGACCCTGCATATGGTTTCCAAGGAGCAGCTGGTGAGCTTGAACAGGCAACTTTGTGGTTTAAATTGACTTTGTAGTCTAGCTCATTAACCCGTGGTGCCACACCAAGCACTGATCTTATTTATTGATGGATAAACTGGGGTACAAAGGAAGCTGACCTCTCACCCTCTCCACCAAAAGCACTACCTGGCCACTGCCATTTTTGTTTAACTCCTGCTTTTGTACATTGTTGTTATTGTGAAGTGCCTTCGAGTTGATTTTGATTCATAGCGACCCTGTATAGGATTTACAAAGAATAGCTGGTGAGCTTGAACCACCGACCTTTTGGTTCAAGTCAATCTTTCCATCCAGTGCTTTAACCCATGACACCACATACATACTGGGATGAAAAAGCAAGCTTTAACAAAGATGGGAGAAATTTAGGAGTACCGATAAAATTCAGATATCTAACACTTTCTCTAGCCTGGGTCATCATATTATAATATTCTGGTGCAAATGGTTAACACATTGGCTGTTATCAGAAAGGGTGGAAATTCAAGGTAATCTAGTAGTACATGGGAAGACCTACCTGGTGATCTAGCTCCTAAAAATCAGCCATTGAAAACCCAATGCAAATGAAAGGATATTACCCATAGGTCCGGAGTACAGTTGTTGTTAAGTTCTGTCACGTCAGTCCTGACTCAGTGGCCCTGTACACAGTTTCCAAGGAGTGGCTGATGGGTTTGAACCACCAACCTTGTGGTTACCAGTCCAATGCTCACCCTACAGCACAACACCAGAACTCAACAACAAATACAGTACTCTACTAAAAAATCTTTTCTAAGACATCAAAAGGTGAACCTTTACTCTAAAGCAAAGATTGGAAAATAAGGAGGCAGGAAATCTAGCGTTCCACGAGTGGAGCAACCAGGACACAAAGAGAGCATAGACACATTGTGGAAAACGTAAGGAATGTCACAGAACAATTTGTATAGAAATTGTCACATGGAAACCTAATTTACTGTGTGAACATTCACCAAAAACACATTAGAAAAAAAGGAAAACCTTATCTATCACATTCTACAATGACATGCCTGAAGTAGTCATGAGTCAAAATCAACTCAATGGCACTAGTTTATCCTAGGAATCATTTCACATAGTCCTTTCAAAGAGAAATCTCAGCTACAATTTTAAAATCATTTATCCTATGTCGATTTTTTGAGATTCCTGATGTGGTGCTGTAGGATAAGAACTGGACTGCAAGGTCGGTGGTTCAAACTCACTAGCTGCTTTTTGTAAACCCTACACAGAGTCACTATGAATCAGAACCATCTTGACAGCACTTAACAACAAGGTCTATTTTTAATAACAACAATGTCTTTTCTCTTTACCCTTTCCATTTTTTAAAATAATTTATTTTGGTTTATGGAAATACTTTTTTATGTTTTATTTTTTTAATTAGTATCTCTTCACACTTTAGTAAATCTGAATGTTTGCTTGTCTTCTTCACAATTAGCAGCTATCAGCCACTTGAAGAATCCTAATCACTTTCAAAATCTTCCTTCTCTCTCATCTTCTGTTTGCTTTCCCCCCTATTGCCCACAAATATATGGGTGTAAAAATAGAAACATTCGACAACGAATAAGGAAGACCACAGAACAATTGATGCATTTGAGCTATGGTGTTGGAAGAGAATAAATAAAGTACCATGGACTGCCAAAATAACAAACAAATCTGTGTTGCAAGAAGTACAAGCAGAATGCTCCTTAGAAGCCAGCATGGCCAGACTATGTCTCTCATACTTTGGACATATTATCAGGAGGGACCAGTCTCTGAAGAAGGATATCATGCTTGGTAAAGTGAAGAGTCAGCGAAAAAGAAGACCCCCAGTGAGATGGATTGGCCCAGTGGTAGCATCAATGGGCTCAAGCATGGCAACAATAGTGAGGTTGGCCCAGGATCAGTCAGTGTTTTGTTCTGCTGTGCATAAGTCGGCACCGACTCAATGGGACCTAACAACAACAAAAACAATAGCTAATGAAAGGAGGTCTGGTAGTGTAGTGCTTATAAGTCGGGCTGCTAACCTCACGGTCAGCAGTTTAAAACTACCAGCGGTTCCGCAGGAGAAAGATGAGCTTTCTGCTCCAGTAAACATTTACAGCCTCGGAAACCCTATGCAGGGTCACTATGAGTTGGAACCGACTCCACAGCATACCGCCACCACCAATAGCTAATGATCACAAGCATTTCTTAATATATTTGTTAGTTGCTTGAATGTCTTCTTTAATTAAGTGTCCATGTCCTCAGTCCAATTTTTATTGGATTATTTTCTTCTTTTTTTAAAAAGTTTTTTATTATGAATTGAGTGAAAGCTCACTAGGCAGATTATCAGCTTTATATTTAACAAATCATATACTTTTTTGCATTACAATGATTATAATCCCCTCCATGTACCATTAGCTAACAGTATTTCTCTCTATTCATTTTAGCTCTCTTTTTTATTTTTTAAACACTCTGGCATATATTATCATTTAAACCACCAAAGGGCACATTCTGTAAGTCTGCCTCCTGGCCTCTAGCTCTCAGTCCCTATCTTTCCGTGAATCTAGAGTCCTCAGCTGCTCCCTCTCTCCAAGTCCACATCTCTGCCTCCATCTCTGGTGTCCCTGTGTCTCTGGATAAAGTCTCACATTCCACTTGTGCTCTTCTCCCTTGAAGGTCCTAGGGTCCTCTGTTTCAGGACTGTAAAATCAACTACTCCCCGCTTTTTGTTACAAAACTGCTATTTTTACAGTTGTGACAGTCGCAATTAGTCATGATAAAGATTTCTCACTATTAAATCATAAGAATCTTATCCCTATCTCTTATTACCAGACCCATCTAGACAAGATGAAAACTATTCAGTGGGGACTCTATCTTCTCCCACACACTCTTAAGCTAAATTGCCTCTTGAAACCTTGTAAGCCAGTCACTTCGTGCCTTTATTACTCCCTCATTTTAGGTAGCCAATGTCTAAGTTGCCCGTCCCTATGTACCCTTTATACAGAGAGGATAGCATTGTTACTTGATATGAAGACTCCTTCCTTCTCTGTTGGTATTTTGAGGTACTACCTCCATGAGTATAGGTCAAGTTCATCAAATTGTAGCAATTTGCCTTTATTTCCTTTATCAAAAATTGTTTCATTTTTTTATCTTCCTCTAGTCGAGTTCTGATTATCAAGCCATAGAGGTTAGGTCAAATGCGTACTAACTATCTGCAAGTATGGGTGTTCTTGTGCGTCTCCTCTCACTTCCTATCCACTGGATGCTTCACTCTCAGCTCTAGCTCTCTGTGGCTATGTCCTTTCCTTGGGCTCAGATATCCCCAGGTCTCACCAGACTTCGGACCAACCAGCCGTTCCTCTTCTCTCTATCATCTCCAGGTCAACAGGAGTCTGTGGAACATGGTTGAACTCAGCCCATTTCTTCATTGCTGCCTTTATCCCTCTTCCACTCACCAGTAGACTAATGTGATCGCCAACAAGTTTCCATGCCTGCTTATGTGTTCCCTTTGAGTTTCTGTCTCTTTCTGTCCTGAAGGAACTTGATTGCTTGCCTTGCTGGCTTATCTTCCTTCGAGTATTGGTCCAAATTTTGTTTGCAGATGTCCAAAGTCTTCTGTTTATGCTCTTCTGTGAGTTGTTCCGGTACCCATCTCACATAAAATTTTTGAAACCTTTATGTCTGTTGTGGATTATTTTATAGGGACAGCCATGGCTGATATGCAAATTGATGCTTACAGTTTTCTGGGATTCTCAAGGGCCATTATTGGAACTCTATCAGGAAAAAGGTTCAGCAATCAACAGTGCTCGTTATAGTGAGATGCTCACTGAAGAACTGAAGCCTAAACTTCAGATTCAATGCAGAGGACTGCTATTCAAGAACTGTTGTGATTTTGTATGACAATGCACATCCTCACATTTCTGCCCATGGTGCTTCCTCTTGAGGTGTTAAAGTATCCTCCCTACAGTATTGATCTTACTCTATTGAAATTGCACCTGTTTGGTCCCCTGAAAACATCCCTTCCAGGATGAAGAGTCACCTCTGGTGAAGAAGTGAAGATAGCAGTGCATTCACGGCTTGCAGCTCAGCCTAAACCATTTTTTAATAAGGGAATATGAAAGTTTGTTGACAGATGGACAAAGTGTATTGAAAAGCAAGGAGATTATGTTGAAAACTTATGCATTTGTCTTTTCTAAAAATTACTTAAAATAAACTCTACAGTCAGAGTGCAGTTAATTTTTTGACTCACCCTTGTTATTGTCTTCATATTTTCCATGATGAAAGTTTTCTTTCAGTAATTTTCTCTAAACTTTTTATTGTCCCTTCCTGTTCTGGAATTCTGATTACCTGTAAATTATTCCTCTTCCTGATATCCAACATAAATCTTAGGCTTTCTTCATATTTTTCCTCATTTTTTCTCTAATTGTTCTAGCATACTAATATTGAGAGAGTTAGCTTTAAGCTCAGTAAGTCAGGCTTCTATAGATTCAAATCTACTCCTTTGCCCTTTCAATGTGCTTACTGTACATTTCAGATAATTTAGAATTTAATCTTCTGGATTTCTTTTCACAGGTTTTGTATTGCTTCCATTTTTTTCATTTATTTTTTGTGTTTATTCTTGTAGTGCTTCACTGAGTTTTTCTAATTGTTTTCTGAGTTCTTGAATTCTTTGATCTTTCTCTCAATCCTGATGGTACCTAAATAACATTCTTTTGAATCATTCTCAGGACATTCCATTACCTTTCCTTTCACAGAAACGTTTTCTGTCTCTCAATCTTGATAATTTGTTTGAGCCACTCTCTCATTTCTTCAAGTGAACTAAAATATCCTGTTGTCTCTGAGACATGTGACATCATTGTTTTTGTATTTAATTGATGATTGTATGCTGGTGTGTTCTAAGGCTCTAGCTAATTGCCTCCTGGTGGGTGTGGTTAAAGGATGGAAGAATGAGGATAGTTCTCTGTTTTCCATTTGTGCAGCTCACTTTAGGATGAGTTTGATTGGTGTTGGCTGCCGTCTATCATTGATCAGGTGAAATCAGAGCTAATATTGGCTCTTACCCAGTGGGTGTTGCTGTAGAGAATATAGTTGTGCCTGGGCTGTATGGGTCTCGCTTCTGTCTACTTTTGGATGTGGCAAGAAGAGAAAAACACACACACGACAAAACAGACAAGGAAAAAGTGAAAAACGAAAAAAACAAAGAAGAAAAAAATCAGGCAGCAACAAGCAAAAAAGAATATAATAACTAAGAAGAGAAAAGAGGGACAGGAAGGGTCCTGGCATGGCACTGTTGCATAAGTACTTGACTGCAAGGTCAGTTTGAACAGCAAGGTTGGCAGTTCAAATTTACCAGTTGCTCCTTAGAAAACCTATACAGGGTCACTATGAGTCGTAACCGACTTGATGGCACTTAACAACAACAACAGATGAGAAAACCAAAGACGGCTTAAACTACTTACTGATGAAGATCAAAGACCACAGCCTTTGGTACGGGTTGCATCTCAATGTAAAGAAAACAAAAATCCTCACCACTGGACTAATACAGGACATCCATATAAATGTAGAAAAGAGTGAAGTTGTCAAAGACTTCATTTTGCAAGGATCAACCATCAATACTCATGGAAGCAGCAGTCAAGAAATCAAATGACATATTGCATTAGGCAAATCTGCTGCACAAGACCTCTTTAAAGAATTCAAAGCAAAGATGTCAGCTTGATGACAAATGTGTGCCTGATTCAAACCATGATGTTTTCAATAACAGCATATGCATGTGAATATTGAACAGTGAATAAGGAAGATTGTAGAGGAATTGATACATTTGAGTTATGAGGTTGAAGGAGAATATTAAAAGTTCTATGGACTGCCAGAAAAGTAAGCAAATCTGTGTTGGAAGAAGTACAACCAGAATGCTCCTTAGAAGCCAGGATGGCCGCTCTTTATCTCTCATACTTCTGACATACAGTCAGGAGGGACCAGTCCCTGGAGAAGGACATCATGTTTGGCAAAGTAGACGGTCAGAGAAAAAGAGGAAGATGCCCAAAGAGACTGACTGACCCAGTGGGACAGCGATGGGCTCTAGCTTAGCAACGATTGTGAGGTTGGCACAGGACCAGACAATGTTTTGTTCTGTTGTACATGTGGTCACTATGAGTTGGTGTCGACTTGATGGCACCTAACAACAACCCAGTCCCCTTCCCTGAATGGCCTGCCCCAGGGTAATGGGAGGCATGGATGATAATTCAAGCAGCAGGATGTGGAAACTGTTCTGAGCCTCACTCAAAGTATCAGGCCAGTGATTATCAGTCTTTTCTTAGTACAGGTTCCCTGAATTATGGGGTTTCTTCCTAAACAGTGATGTCAGAGTAGACCAGTGATACAATGTGAGTGGATAGCTAATACTGATCCTTTCAGTCAGCACTTGGAATTCCTCTAAGGGGCTCAAGTGAACTCATATATATATATATATATATATATATACAAATCATGTTCTCCTCACTTCATGACACTGACTGGATTTTGAGGTATGTACCTCTCCTAACTTTTCCAGAACATCCTTCAAGGAGAAGCTAACTAAAACACGAGTCATGCAACATAAATTACTGTTTACTTTATTCACTTGTAACTTTCTCATTGTAATTCTATTAACACTAAGTGGAAAACAGAATGCTAAGGCAACAAAGAAAGGGTTGTAAGCACTGCAGCTTTGATGAAGACCTTGAACTTCATCTGTTCATATTCTCATTCTGTTCTTGATCACCATCATCATGACTGTCATTAAAAAAAAAAACAAACAAACTTACAAGCCATTTCTCAGCACAGTGTGTCTACTCTACAAATTTGCCTCACTCCCAGAAGGTCTTTCTCTTGACTCAAGGTCTGGCTGGCCTAGTTTGTCCTCA
>NW_006408652.1:38966-51570 GCF_000296735.1 Chrysochloris asiatica | reverse complement strand
TTTCTGCTCCCGTAAAGATTTACAGCCTCGGAAACCCTGTACAGGGTCGCTATGAGTCGGAACCGACTCCACGGCACATAACAACAACAACAAGAGCAACTGGAGAATTCACACCACCAACTTTTTAATAAGTATTCAAGTGCTTAACCACTGCACCACCAGGGACCCTTATACTTAGATTGCATGAGATAAAATAAGAGGCTGAATGTTAATAAATAAATAAAGCCACTTGCAAATTTTTAAATAGCCTTTCTAAAAGAACTCTTTAAGAGGAAAACACAACTCCATGTCCAAACTACTCAGCAAATAATTATGATTAAAGGATTGCATGTTAATACTTTTGAGCTGCCATCAAAGCTATATTTAGAAGACAATCACAACTTTGAACAATGTTATTATTAGATGCCATTTTAAAAAATGTCGCTCAGCATTCTACTCATATATCTGGGGGGAAAAAAAACCAAACCATTAGTAAAACATCTAGAAATAGAAATGATACAGCTTAGCACAAAAGCAAAGCCAAAGGCAGGAGGAAGGAACCAACAATAAAATAAAATAAAAAAAGTCACTGTGGTTCTGACAGCAATCCTGTATAGTTTCTGAGGCTATAATCTTTATAGGGGAGTCCTGGTGTGGCACTGTGGGCTAACGCGTCAGACTGCAAAGTCGTTTGAACTGCAAAGTCGGTGGTTCTAGCTCACTAACTGCTTCTTGGAAACCCTATACAGGGTCGCTATGGGTGGGAATCAACTCGATGGCACTTAACAACAATGACAATCATTACAGGAGCAGAAAGCCTCACCTTTCGCCAGTGGAGTGACTGGTGGGTTTGAATTGACAATCTTGATATTAACAGTCCAGTGCATAGCCAACAGCACCACTAGAGATCCTTAACAATAAAAGCAATTAAAGCAGAATATAGTAATTTGAATATAAGAAAAGAACATGAGTAATTAATAAATCCAAGAACTGGTTATTTCAAAAGGCCAATAAAATAGACAAGCTTAATCCTTTGAGCATTAGAAATAAAGCACTTGAGGAGGGGAATGATAATCATCCTTAAACTTTTTTTTTTTTTTTTTTTAATGAGTGGTTCCGACTTCAAGGGACCCTATATAGGGTTTCCAAAGCTTTAAGTCTTTACAGGAACAGAAAGCCTCATCTTTCTCCCACGGAGCAGCTGGTAGGCTTGAACAGCAGATCTTGTGGTTTGCAATTAAGTGTTTATCTTTTGGAGCCACCGTGCTCCCCAGTGTAATATTAAAAGTATAAATCTTTAATAAATGTATAATTGATATATTTCTATCATTTCCAGAGCATAAGGATATATATGCATTTTCAATATTGAATAGTTGCTACGGTATCATGATTTAAAAGTGCTGGCTTTGGAGAACCAGGTATATCAGGATTCCTGGCTCTGCCAATTACTAAAATTTTGTCAATTAATCTTTCTACATTTTAATTTCCCCATTCTTAATCACAGTTTAGGGTCTCTGGGTGGTGCAAATGGATTTTCTCAGCTACTAAAACAAAGGTTGGCAGTTGGAACCTACTCAGTGGTATTGTAGAAGGTCTGCTTATCTGCTTCCGTTCAAATTACAGCCAAGGAAACCTTATGGATCAATTCTATAACGCATGGGTTCACCATCAGTCCAAATTGGCTAGATGACAATCTGCTTCTGTTGTTGTTTACTTTAAATAGGGATTACTCCACATAGACACACATGCACATACTCCTCCCAAGGCAATGGTATATATTTAATGCGATATATAAGACACTTAGGAGTCCTGGTGTGGTTCTGTAGGTTAATGCGCTAGACTGCAATGCCGATTTGAACTGCAAGATTGGCGTTTCAAGCTCACCAGCTGAAGTGTCTTGAAAAGGGTCGCTATGGGTTGTAACTGACCTGATGGCAATTAACAACAACATAAGACACTTTGCCTAGATGTGGCAATCATATACCAATAAGAGTGTTTATTACTAAAACTTCTGTTTGTGAAGCTAATAGTACATACTTGCTACTGTAAACACAGTAACAGACATGAATTGTTGTTAGGTTGCCATCGAGTCGGTTCTGACTTAGTGACCCTATGTACAACAAAACGAAACACTGCCCTACTTATGAAGCAAATGCAGACTCCACAAATATAACAGCAAGTCATATCCAACAGAGTATTAAAAGAATAACATGAAACTCCTAAGCTGAACTTATTGAAAGAATGATTCAGTATAAAGACATCTCTTATTTTAAGTCATTTATAGATCAAAGGAGAAAAACCGTATTATCATTTCAATGTCGTTGTTGTTACAGGCTGTCAAGTTGGTCCCAACTCATAATGACCCTGTATAAGGTTTTCCAGGCTGTATGTCTTTGCAGGAGCAGAAAGCTTCATCTTTCTCCTGCAGAGAAGCTGGTGGGCTCAAACTGCTGGCCATGTGCTTCACAGTTCAGTACATATTGTGTGGAGCCACTGTGCTCCCATCGCCTTGATTGTTGTGAAGTGTCATCGAGTCAATGCCGACTCATAGTGACCCTGTATAGGGTTTCTGAGGAGCAGCTGCTGATCCTACAGTGCCACACCAGGCTGCTAATCTCAAAGTCTACAGTTAGAATTCACAAGCAGAGAAAGATGAGGCTTTCTGGTCCTACTGTACAGATTTATAGTCTCGAAACCCTGTGAGTTCCTATGAGTTAGAACTTAACTTGACAGTACATCACAACAACATCAAACCATCACCTAGTTTTATATTGAATTGTCAAGCAATTGAGACATACTCAAGTTACTAGCAAAGAAAAAAAAAAAAAGGTACCCCACTATCTCCATTATTGTTTAATATAGGCTTGGAGCGTAGAGGGACAATCAACTATAACAGCCAAAGTTCCTTGACTCTAGTGACTTTACAAGTGCTTTACTTTACCCTCTAGACCATGTTATCATCCAGAATTCATCCATCATGGTCATCCTAAATTCAAATACACAATTCCCTGACCATTACCTTCCTCCTCTCTTGCTCTCATATTCTATTGTTTCCACTCAACCTGTTCCTTGACTTCATTTCCATGCCTAGTTGCTAATCCTCTTCTATTTTCTTTCTGATGTCCTGCATGATCTCACTTTTTTCATTATCTAGTTTAATAAGGTTCAATTAGGCATAACTGAAACTACTATCTTGCTAGCATCCTCCACTCCCTTGAGTCTTTCAGCAAACTCCCAGCCCTAAAATTATTTACCACATGCTATTTGTCTTCTTGACTCCAAACTACTAATCCCTGCACTATAAAATTAGGCGCCATCACAAATCCATAGTCTGATTTTAGCTGGACCACCAAACCCACTTTGCAACAAGGCTACATGGTTCTGACCAGATAGATCTGCTAATCTCACTTCTCACCTTTTATCTCAGCGGATGCCCTTATTTCCTATATGGCACTATGGATAAGCACAGGACCAAAAGGTCATTTGAACTGCAAGATCAGCAGTTCAAACTCATCAGCTGCTCCTCAGAAACCCTACACTAAGAGTCAGATCAGACTCAACAGCACTTACTGAAAGTAACAACAACTTAGATTAATTATAAGCAATCTGAGATGAACACTCTAAATTTACAAACCAATCTATATACATGCTTTTCTTTATCTAACTGTATCAATAACATTATGAACTTAAAGCCATTATCATCCCCAAGTTACAGGTGAGAAAACTAATGCCCATAGTAGTCAAATAATGTGCCCAAGATCACACAATTAGTAGTAGTAGAGGCAGGAATTAAACCTAGGGCTAACACACCCCCATGCTGTTATAACAAAAGTATTACAAGTGTGTTTTTGAGGAAAAGCGTTTTCCCACAATTCTGGAAGCTGTTGTTGGTTAAGTGCCATTGAGTCGATTCCGACTCATCATGATCCTGTATAGGGTTTCCGAGGAGCAGCAGATAGGTTTGGAATAGCTGATGTTGTGGTGTGAAATCCAGTGCTGACCCTACACCAGGAGTCTAGAAGTTGGAATCAGGGTTTCTGTTGTAAAGAAAGGCCCTTCTTTGTCTCATAATCCTTGGAGGGCTAGGGTATATAAAGGCTATGCTTCCATCATCACATTGTGTCTATCTTCTCTATGCATGCCTTTGTCTGATTCCCTTTTATGGGGGTCCCAAAACAGCCTTACCTGGGATTTTGTTGTTGTTAAGTGCCATTGAGTCAGTTCAAACCAACCTTGCAGTCAAGTGCTTATCCAACAGCACCATGCCAGTATTCCTTACAATTTAGCTCCAGTATAATTCCTTCTTTGCTAGTTCTCCTATCACCTACTGCATGGAAACTGTTTTTCCTACTTGAGTGTCGTTTCCACTAGAAGATGATCTCCTAGAGGTCAGGTATTTTGTTTAGACATTTTGGAGTCATTCATCTTCATGGCACATTTTCTTGCATATCTGAGGTGCTCAAAAACTATTGTTGAATAAAAGAATTGCAGGACTTGGGAAATCATCTGAGCTATACAGCGTTCTCAAGTGGTAAATCAATGCATAATAAAAGTTCCCTTAGCAGGTTGTTGTTAATGTTAAATCAGAACAGCTCTTAGCTACCTTTTTTCTAAAAACCACCTGAAAAGTCAGTAAATGGTCAAGTCAACTCACATTAACCTGTCAAAACATTTGCATTTTAATTGGTCTTCAAGGGTTTTTGCTCACAATTCAAACCCTTTCTGTGACAGACATATGATTATTAGGCCACAATGCAATTCTATTGTAAATTCTGGAGTCCCTCATGTTGTTGTTGTTGGTGTGGTGGTGTTAAGTGCCTTTGAGTCAATTCCAACTCATAATAATCCTGTATAGGATTTCTAAGAAGTGGCTGGTAAGTTTGAACTGCCGACCTTGCCATTCAAACCAACCTTATGATCCAGTGCTTACCATACCACACAGCACCACACCAGGAGTCCCTTATACCTACCCTTTAAATATGCAGAATTTCTTGACTGGAAGTCAGTATGTTTTGAATCATTACATTCGTTGATCATAAATGTGACAGACAGGTGATGAAGAACATAGTCACAGTTAGTAACCTGAGCTTCAGATCCTCTCCCTAGCTGCTCCTCCTAAATCCCTTTCCCACCTCAAAGTCATTTACAGGCTCAGCAACTCTGCCAGGACTTTCAGAAAGAACTGTGTCATACTCTCAGAAAAATGAGTCGTGAAGCTTTTCTTCGGGTGTTGTAGCACCTTGACTGTACTAATGTCAGGGGCAAGTTAGGACCCCTGGGGCCCTGGGCCACTCTTCCCCTGGCTTCCCCTGAAAGAGGGGAGAACATCTCTAGTCCAACAAGAAGGATACCATGGAAAATAACTGCCTGGAGATAAGATAGCAGAACCTGAAACCCTGATAGAAGAAGCTGGTCACGGGCAGACGACCCATGAAGATAGCACCTAAAGCTGACAGCTGTGGAAGACACCCCACTTCCAAGAAACTTGTGCCCCTTTACTCATAAAACCATGAATATTCAACATATCACTCCTCCTAATTAATATGTATTAGCCCACCTTTCCAGGAAGAGACCCCATTTTATAAGTCAGTGCACCCCAACCCCAAAACCTCTTCTCCTCTCATGGAGACAGACCCGCTTCTCTCTGAAGTGTATGTTCACTTTGACCTAATCTAACCTATGCTCCCTACTGCTAACCAGGTCTACTCCACTTGTGGAGACAGACCCACTTCTCTCTGAAGTGTATGTTCACTTTGACTTAATCTAACCTATGCTCCCTACTGCTAACCAGGTCTACTCCACTTGTGGATAATAACCCACTTCTCTCTCTGAAAAGTACTTTTGCTTTGCAATAAAGAGATTCTAAGTTATTGGTTGCGTGTGACTGAGAAGCGGCAACTCAGTGGGACTAATTCTTTAGACACCCCAATGAGCTCTTGGAAGTGTGTTTTGTATATTAGTGGCAAGATTTTTCACATGTACAAATGACATTAATCATGCTGTGCAAGCATCACCAACATCTGTTGCCAAATTTTCCATCACCATCAACAGATACAAGATGTAGGGGAGTAGTTTTCATTTCATCTGTCTGTTCATGTTCTCTTGAAGAGCTTGTGCTATGTCTTTCTGCATTCTCTGCTGTGAAGAGAGCCAATGACCCGATTGGGCAGACATCCTCCTGATCGCTAGAAGGGGTCACGCATGCTGGACAATAGCATTTCCAGAGCTAACCTGTCTGCTTTCTTTGTTCAATGATAACCCAACACACACTGATACGCAAACATACTTGGTATTGTTGTTACATGTCATTGAGTCTGTTCCGACTCATAGCGACCCTGTTTCTGAGGAGTGGCTGGTGAGTTTGAACTGCCATCCTTGTGGTTCAAACCAACCTTGAGGTCAAATGCTTATCCTGTGGTGCCCCACCAGGACTCCACACAGATTCCCCCCCGCCCCCCCCAGGAAAGAGTATGAGTGTAGTACACTGAAAAGTCTGTGCTCCATGTAACCTCTAATTGTTTTTATTTGATAACATCAAGAGCAAACATACTCCATGTTTCCGAGATACTACAAACAGGCTGGATGGCGAGCTGGGAGAAGAATGAGCAGATGAAAAGACACAAAAAAGAAATTTAGAAAACAAGCCTATGGCTATCACAGTCTAGACTTCTATTATCTGTTCTGAGGGAAAGAAGTAAAGGCTTATTTTAGTTCTTTGCTTAAAAACAAAACAAAACAAAAACTAGAATTTTGGTGGAGTTTGTTTTCCCAAAAATCCAACAAACTGATTTTAACCCATTGCCTTCAAGTCAATTCTGACTCAGGACTCTGAGACTGTAAATCTGTATAGGAGCAGACTGCCTTATCTTTCTCCCACAGACAGCTGGTGGGTTTGAACTACTGACCTTGTGCCCAACATGTAGCTCACTGTGTCACCAAGACTCACTATGCTCTTTCAGGTTGGTCGTGGTTGGGTGCCATCGAGTCAGTTTTGACTTATAGTGACCCTGCATAGGGTTTCCAAAGCTATACATGTTTACTTGAGCAGAAAGCCTCATCTTGATCACCCAGTGCAGCTGGGTTAAAGCTGCCAACCTTGCAGTTAGCAGCCCAGTTGGTAATCCACTACTCTACCAAGGCCCCTTTACACTTATTTTGGTGAGAGGTAAAAGAACAAAACACAGTCCAGAAACAGAGGACGCAAGGATCATCAAGGGAGAAGAGCACGAGCAGAATGTGGGACCCTACCCAGAGAAGCAGTGACACCAGAGATGGAGGCAGAGATGGGGACATGGAGACAGGGAGCAGCTGAAGACTCTAGACTCATGGAAACAGAGGAACAGAGAGTTGGCAGCCAGGAAGCAGGCTTGCAGAATGTGCCCTTTGGAGATTTAAATTATTATACATGTCTGAGTGATTAAAAAAAAAAAAAAAAGAGCTAAAATGAATAGAGAGAAATACTGTTAACTGATGGCACATGGAGGGGATTATAATCATTGTAATGAAACAAGGTCTATGATTTGTTGAATGTAAAACTGATGATCTGCCCTATAAATTTTCACTCAAATAACAATAAAAACTTTAAAAAATAAATTACTTTAAAAAAAAGAACTAAGTGAATAGAGAGAAATACTGTTAACTGATGATACATGCTGTTGTTGTTGTCAGGTGCCATAGAGTCGAAACCAACTCATAGCGACCCCATGCACAGCAGAACGAAACAATGTCCGATCGTGGGCTAACCTCACTACCACTGCCACATTTGACGCCCATGCCACCTGGCCGATCCATCTCATTGGGGGTCTTCCTCTTTTTTCTCTGACCCTCCATCTTACCCAGCATGACATCCTTCTCCAGCAACTGATGATACATGGAGGGGATTATAATCATTGTAATGAAACAAGGTCTATGATTTGTTGAATGTAAAACTGATGATCTGCCCTGTAAACTTTCACTCAATCCACAATAAAACATTAGGGGGAAAAAAAAAAAAAGAAAACCTCATAAAATAAGAATGGTAGAAAAATAATCAAAAGAAGAATAATGTTTGTGATACATTAAAAATACATGACGCCACAAAAGCTAGTTGTTGCCTGGCTACCATTAAAGAACATTTTGATGAATAAAATAATAATTAATGAATTGAAAAAAAAAAAAAGAACAAGACAGAATGGTCCATTTCTTATCTCCAAGTTCTATCTCAGCAGTGATTAGGGATATTATACATATGTGATATTATTCATTAAGTGTTGTCAAGTCAGTTCCAACTCTCATATTGACCCTACAAAGGGTTTCCAAGGTGCGCTTAAACCACTGACCTTGCAGTTCAAACCGACCTTGCAGTCCAGAGCATTAACCCCAGGACTTGTATATATTTATTTGTATATGTATATGTGTTAGAATAATGCATGCTCAATGTTTGGCTCTGGAGTTTGCCAGCAACAAGCATGTGAGAGCTTGGCCAGTTACTTCCCTCCTAGAATTTTTGTTTCCTCTTATGTAAAACAGATAAAACAAGTCTATGTCTCTGGGTGGCACAAATGATGAAACACTTGTTGTTGTTGTCAGGTGCCATCGAGTCAGAACCGACTCATAGCGACCCCATGCACAGTAGAACAAAACAATGTCTGATTCTGGGCTAACCTCACTACCGCTGCCACATTTGACGCCCATGCCACCTGGCCGATCCATCTCCTTGGGGGTCTTCCTCTTTTTCTCTGACCCTCCATCTTACCCAGCATGACATCCTTCTCCAGCGACTGTTCCCTCCTGACAACACTTGGCTACTAGCAAAAAGGTTGGTGGTTCAAAGTTACCCACAGGCACCTCAGAAGACAGGTCTGGCGATCTGCTGCTGAAGGTTCACAGCCTTGAAAATCCTATTTAGCAGTTCTACTCTGCACACATGGGGTGATGATGACTTAGACTGAACTGAAAGCTAAGTAATAATTACAACAACAAACCTAATAGTTTCTGTAAGAATAAGGTGGATATTATATTACCTTCTAAACTGAAGACTTATGTAAGGTTTTAGTAATAACCTCAGAAGGAGCTCTGGTAGCATAGTGGTTACAAATCAGGCTATGAACCTCAGTGTCAGCAGTTCGAACCTACCAGCTGTTCCACGGGAGAAAGATGAGGCTTTCTGCTCCCGTAAAGATTTATAGCCTTGGAAACCCTGTGCAGGGTCGCTATGAGTCAGAACCGACTCCACAGCACATAACAACAACAGCAACAACATAGTAGAGGTGATACTTGAATTAGAAACTGACAGATGGGCCAGATAGGCTGGCGGTAGCATGTTGTTGTGTTGTTAAGTGTCCTTGAGTAGGTTCCTACTCATTAGAGACCCTGTATAGGGTTTCCAAGGAGAAGATGATGAGATTGAACTGCCAACCTTGTGGTTCAAACTGACCTTGAGGTTGAGTGCTTATTCAATGGTGCCACATCAGGGCGTGGCATGTGGAGGGAGAAAATTCAGGGAAGATTCATGCAATGCCTACTACGTGCCAGGAACTGTGATAAAATCAACATCTTCCCATATGACCTTCACAAAACTGGTGAGTGAAAGCACGCAGGTAAAAACTGACAGTGTAAACTACTAGACAAAGGAGATGAAAGGACGTGAACCTAGAAAGACAGCTTGGAGCCAACCAGCTGTCTTCACAAATGGCAAGCTTGGAATTTCCATGTCACCTCACAAACAACAAGAACTGTTAACAGTGGCAGGTGGCTGAGCCTCCCAGTGGGAGTGATGCTGACAAAGGTGGGAAGGAGGACTTGTTGTCCAGGGATAGGAGGGACAAGGGAAGCATGGAACCTGAGAGGCAACTCTTCCATGACTCCAGGATTGAAGTAAACCAGCAATTCTTTAAAACAGTAGGACACCAAACAGAAGGTACAATTACTTTCGTTTTCATTACACATCAAACTTTGTTTTTCTTCCACGGCCTGCTTCTTGAAAACAACAAGGAAATGTGATTCACATGAGATTTGCTTAGACAAGCAAAGACATGGGCTGCTCTTGAACCCAGAGGGTTCAGGCTGCAAACCTAACCCAGCTTTTCTCTATTGCTCCTCATTCTTGATGTTTGGGACCATGACTTTGTCATGCCAGTGAAGAGAAAATGGCATTTCTTAAGAAAAGCAATCCCTTCACAGCGTTTAGAAGAGAGTGTGAGGTTTCTCTGCGGGAATGGACACATTTTATTCATTTCTCAAACCTCTCACAAAAAGCTTTGTTTATGGCTTGAGAGTTGTCACCTTTACAATGAGGACACACTTCAGAAGGTCCTCTGGGAACCTGCAGTGTTTTTGCACAGTCCCCAAATGAGCATACTGACAGGTTGTGAGAAGCCAATGAAACAGGAGTCACACCTCAGTGGCAGGCTTGGTTCAGTGTGTCCGGAAGGCTTGCAGACACAACAAAAGCACAGCCCTCAAAATCACCATGATGATTAGCCTTCAGCAGATGCCTCTCACACCACCTCTACAAATGTAGCTAACAGATGGCTGGTACCATGCGGAGGCTAACACAACTGCCTCCACAAGCCGCAGACGAAGACATAGGTCACTGGATACAGACAACATTTCAGAACCAGCTTCAGGACCCAGAGTTGCCTGCTTTCTGTGAACTTGAGAGGGAGTTCCCAAGAAAGAAATCTTGAGTGCAGACAGACCTTCTCCTTGGTGCTTCTCATTAGCTTTGAATCCCAGATTCTCCCCCAGATTTGGAGCCTTTTGGTACCTCTAGTGTACTTTACCTGGTGTGGTGCTGTAGGATAAGCACTGGGCTATAAACCACAAGGTCAGTGGTTCAAACCCACCAGCCACTCCTAGGAAACCCTGTACAAGGTTGCTATGAGTCAGAACAGATTCAACGGCATTTAAGGACAATAGTGGAGTCCTGGTGTGGCACTGTAGGATCAGCACTGGACTGTAAACTACGAGGTTGGCAGTTCAAACCCACCAGCTGATCCTTGGAGACCCTGTACAGGGTCGCTATGTGTTGGAACTGACTCAACAGCACTTAACAAGAACAATAGTGGAGTCCGGTGTGACACGGCAGGATAATCACTGCACTGCCAACTGCAAAGTCGGTCGTTCAAACTCACCAGTTGCTTCTAAGAAACCCTATACAAGGTTGCTATGAGTCAGAACCAACTCAACAGCACTTAACAACACAGTAAAGATGTGGCCCTTTACAAAGCAGTGTGCTACTGCAGCGATATCTCCCTGGGAACTATTCTGTCTTGACCCTGACAAATGTAGACAGTTACACACCCGTTTTCCAGGGAGCTTCATGAATGGCAGGTAATCTTTGTTTTATTGGAAGACCAAAGGAAAGTCTCTGCATGGGGAACATCAGAATTTATATTGTGGGATCATGAGATGGGACATAATCTTTGCCAAACTCTGTTCCGTCACAGTTGTGTTCTTTGGATACAGCCTCAGCTGCCCCTTGCCATAGCCAATGCAGGTGTTTACTTTGAAGGTCAAAAGTCACCAGTTTAAATCCTGGTCCCAAAGAGGTAAAAGTTCATGTTGATTTTTCAGATCATAAAACCAGCTAGAAAACTAAACATGGGGAAAAAAAAAAAAAAAAGCCATATTCTCCAAAGAATCACACAAAGAAAACACAGCATCATGCTAATTTCTCCTTGCTATCAAGGGTAAGGAGTCCTGGTGTGGTGCTATAGAATAAAGCACTTGACAGCAAGGTTGGTTTGAACCACAAGGTTAGCAGTTCAAACTCATCAGCCACTCCTTGGAAACACTATATAGGGTCACTATGAGTTGGAACTGACTCGACGGCACTTAACAACAACATCAAGGGTAAGTGTGGTGGATTCAATTGTGTTCCCATAAAATACAGGTGGAAACCCTAAACCTATACTTGTGGATGCGAACCTGTTTGGAAGCATACAATGAGGGTGAGTCTTATGTCTAATCACTTCCAAGTTCTATACAGAGCAGTCTAGGCGCAGAGGAAAGCACACATGAGGAACGAGACATGCCACCAGGAGCCAAGAGACATCGGGGGCTGAAGAAAGGAATCAATACAACCGAGATCCTGACTTGGATCTTTAGCTTCCAGAACTATGAGAAAGTAAATCGCTGGTGTTGAAAACCACTGAATGTGGCATTTCTGTTTCCACTGTACTAGGTAACTAAGACAGCAAGGGGAGAATGCATAGATGAAATGGTAAGCTCCATGAGTCAAGAAAACTGGATTGCACATTATAAAAATAAACAATTTCCCCAAATCCAGCTTAAGGTAACCACATGTAGTCTTTTTCTACCATGCATCATCTCCTAACAATAACCCATTAAAACCAGCTCTCTCACACTAACTAGTTCAGAGTTTCCCTGAACATTATCCCCAAAGAGAAACATGGGGTAGCTTCTGAGGATATTATTCTAACCTAAAGATTAGATAGGGACACCCATTCTTCTGTTACAATGAAAACATATTATGGAGTAGAATTTACCAGTCATACATTTTTTTTAAGTAATAAGAAGTCTTCAGAGAAGCTGGGGCTGATAGCTACTGCTTCAGGCTATACCAAAGCCTGATAGCTACGACTTCGGGCTATACCAAGGCCTGATAGCTATGGCTTCAGGC
>NW_006408652.1:27921-38768 GCF_000296735.1 Chrysochloris asiatica | reverse complement strand
ATACCAAGGCCTGATAGCTATGACTTCAGGCTATACCTAGGGTTGAGGTGAGGGTCCATTCTTGTTCCATTGCTACATATTCCATGGCACAAAAACTTTTAACCAAAAACATTTTATTAATTCTTTCAAAGAATAGTCTTCAAATGTGCTACAGAGTGAAAATGGGTTTCCTATTTTCAAAGGCTATTGAATATAAATAACATTATACCCAGATGCAATTAATTACACTGCACCTCGCCTTCTCAATCATTCCATTTTCCCTTTTGTGTTAGTTCCATTTGAGAATGATCAATAAGAAATACTTGCATACTGACAATGTGATAAAGCTCTTTCTTCAAATATGATAATTATATAAACATTCGGATTAAAGACTGAGTTTGAATATTTGCATTGGAATAAAACTGACACCAACGGCATAGTGCTATTACAGTAAAGTAGAACTGAACAGTTATTTGAGGGTCTAATATTTATTAATACTAGTGATGGTGATTATGAACAATTATGGAGTGTCTATTAGAGAGGTAAGGATCCCTGGCAGCACAGTGCTTTAAGCTAACCAAAAGCCTTGGCGGCACTTGACTGCTGCTAATCAAAATTTCGGCACTTTGAACCACCAGCTACTTCATGGGAAAGAGATGTAACAGTTTACGTCCATAAGCATTACAACCTTGGAAGCCCTATGGGGTAGTTCTACTGTGTTCTAGAGGGCTGCTGTGAGTCGGAATCACCTCCACATATTGTGCTAAATGTTACAGATATACGATCACGTTTATTCTTCATAACAATCCTGTTGGTAGGAACCACGCCGTCAGTTTCAATTCATAGTGACCCTTACAATTGCTGTTATGTTTGAGCCCATTGTGGCTGACATTGTGTCAATCCATCTTGTTGGGGGTCTTCCTCTTTTGTGCTGACCATCCACTTTACCAAGCATCATATCCTTCCCCAGGGACTAGTCCTTCTTGATAATATGTCCGAAGTACGAGAGACAAAGTCTGGCAATCTGATTTCCAAGGATCATTCTGGCTGTACTTCTTCTGACACAGATTTAATTTGTTCTTTCGGCAGTCCATGGTATATTTAATGTTTGTCTCTAACACCACAATTCAAATGCATCGATTCTTCTACAGTCTTCCTTATTAATTACCTAACTTTTATATCCATAATGAGGCAATTAAAAGTACCAATTGCTTGAGTCAGGCACATCTTAGTCCTCAAACGGGCATATTTGGTTATGAACACTTTAAAGAGGTCTTGTGCAACAGGTTTGCCTAATGCAATACATCATTTGATTTCTTGACCACCACTTGCTTGAGCGTTGATTGTGGATCCAAGCAAATTAAAACCTTTGACAACTTCAATCTTTTCTCTGTCTATCATGCTATTTATTGGATCTGTTGGGAGGATTTTCATTCCCTTTACAATGAAATACAAACCATACTGAAGTCTCTGGTATATTGCAGGTTGTTAATGAGTCTTCCTCCCAACTTGATGCTGTGTTGTTCTTCATGGAGTCTAACTTCTCGGCTAATTTGCTCAGCATACAGATTGAGTAAGTATGGTGAAAAGATACAACACTGGTGCATAGATTTCCTGATTTTATAACACTTAGAATCACCTTGTTCTGTTTTGCTTTTAAGTTTTTATTGTGAATTGAGTAAAAGTTTACAGGGCAGATCAGCAGTTTTACATTCAACAAATCATATACCTTGTCCCATTACAATGATTATAATTCCTTCCATGTCTTATTATGTTTTAACAACAGCCTCTTAGTCTATATACAGGATCCTCATGAGCACAATCCTACAGAAAGGTAAGAACAGGGTATAAAGTATTCCAAGAAGGGGAAAAATCCTTGTATTCCAGAATTAAAGTTCACAGCAAAGGCTAACAACCCACTGGGTGTTGGTTATCTTAAAACTTCAGCACATAACCAGTAGTTTCTGGTTGCCTTTTTTTATCCAATTCAAAAATAAAAACAGCATACTCACTCAAACACACACACACATATGTCTTTATTCTCAATGGGTAGCCTACCATTTTGATGCTTTCAAAAGTGACTTTTGCCAGAAATTAAGAAAATCCTTATGTTTCCTCATTTGCTTTGGCACTGGCCTCTAGAGATCATCATTCACTTAGAGCATTCTTTGTAAATTGCCCACTTGACAGATCATTAATTTCTTCTCTGATGAAGTCAATGTAATCATTATTCAAACGTTTGAGACAAAAGATTAAGGCCTTCCAAAATAAAAAAGTGTTTGTGTGTGTGTGTGTTTTCTTTAATCAGTTACCCTTTCGAACTATTTAAAAACCCTTTTATAGATCCGTTACTTCTTATTGCAGAGTGATATATTGCACCCGCTCACTGGTTTCAGGATCATTTTAGTGTACCTTTAAAAAATGCAAAATTATATCAGATGCTAAATGCCTGAAGCATGAGGTTCTTTGGTTTCTTATTCTTAATTATTGTGCTGAATTTCCTATTTGGTTCTGGATTTCATATTCTCCAAATACATAATTTAAGGAAATGAACATTCAATCTGACTTTAATACAGTCTAGAACTAAAGCCAAGTTCATCTATGAACAAGAATGTTAAGTAGAAATGCCATTTAAAACCCAAAAAAGTTGCAGTCAGACAATAGGCAAGTTGTTCTTCTATGGACAGAGATACTCAGGATTAATCTCACCAATAATCAGTGTCTGTGTTTTGGGGTACTGTTGTTCCTGGCATTACAGGAAACCATAAAATTCAAGACAAACAATGCTGTCAAGTCACATTTTGATTCATAGTGTCTCTACAGGACAGAATAGAACTGCCTCATAGCAATTCCAAGGCTGTAAATATTTTTGGAAGCAGACTTGAACCATCTATGAGTTAACCACTGCAACATCAGGACTCCTTTACAGGCTACCATTGTTGTTGTTAAATGCACTGAGTCAGTTCCAACTCATAGTGACCCTGTACAGGGTTTCCACCGCCAACCTTGCAGTTCAAACTGACCTTTTGGTTTATCCTACAGAGCCACATCAGGAACCCATGTGGTTTTTGTTAGGTGCCATTGAGTGAGTAGCAACTCATAGCAACCCGATGCAAACAGAAGGAAACACTGCCCAGTCCTGTGCCAACCTCACAATCATTGCTATGCTTCAGCCCATTGCTGGTGCCACTGTGCTAATCCATCTAGTTGGGGGGCTTCCTCTAGATGGACTGGTACAGGAATCCATACTGCCTCCTAACCTCATTATATCCTTAACACTGTGCATCCCGGAAATGACAGATCACAAAATACCTCCAGATCAGGGCTGGGGAACCTTTAATCTGTCTATATTTATAACATCATTCATGCGCCATACAAAATTATCAGCTAAAAAAAATAGCCTGGTAGGCTTGCAGAATGTGCCCTTTGGTGGTTTAAGTGATTATATATTCCTGAGTGTTTTTGTATACACTCCCCACCCCACCCCCCCAAAAAAACATAGAGGGAATAGAAGCAAATACTGTTGAATGACGATGCGCAGAGAAGATCGTGATCATTGCAATGAAACGATGAGTGTGAAACTGATATTCTTCCATGTAAACTGTCACTCAATTCACAATAAAAAACTGAAAAAGAAATTAGCCTGCTATATTTGGTCAAATATAAACTCACTCTTAATGTGACGGCTGGAACTGCGGTTGCCTTGGCAGGGCCAGACCAGATGATTTTGCAGGCCTCATAGAACCCACCGGCCCTATGCCTGCTCTAGATCCTGACAAAGTAATATCGCTGATTCATTTTTCTTTGAAGACTACTGCCACTTTTCTCTATTACTAACCAACAGCACAAAGAAACAGAGTGGTATAGTACCTTTTGGTCCCATGTGATTCTAACCATGACTACAACCTTCTAGTATAAGCCATTTGCATTTTTGTTTACATTAGGTTACATAATCCTGTCAAAAATAGAAGCTACTTATTTTTAATCACAGACTCCTGGTCTGTAACATAAATACTGGATTGGGGACCACAAGGTCGACAGTTCAAATCCACCAGCTGCTCTTTGGAAACTCTGTACACTGTGATTCAGAACCAACTTGATGGCATTTAACACTGTTTTTTTATATCATGAATTTTAGTAAAATAATTTTGCTCATAAGTGAATGCTGAATTATACATAAGTCATTCATAATCTAAATAAGGTCATGAGACCTTAGTTCTCAAGCTGATATCTTTGCTCTTAAACACCTGAAAGAGGCCTGTGCAGCAGATTTGCCTTATGTAATATATTGTTTAATTTCTCAATTGCTGCTTCCATGAGTGTTGATGATGAATCAAGCAAAATGAAGTCTTTGACAACTTCAATCTTTTCTCTATTTATCATGATTTTATTTATTGGTCCAGTGGTGAGGAGTTTTGTTTGCTCTACACTGAGATGCAACCCATACTGAAAGCTGTGGTAATTGATGATCATCAGTAAGTACTTTAATTCTTCTTCTTGCCAACAAATCTACATAACACATTGCTAATGAGTCTTCCTCCAATTCTGAGGCCATATTCTTCTTCATATAATCCAGTGTTTACAATTATTTGTTCTGCATAAGAAATGAATACATACAGTGCAAGAATACAGCCCTGGAGCAAACCTTTCCTAATTTTAAACCATTTCATATCCTCTTGTTCTAGTTGAATGACTGCCTCTTGGTGTAGGTACAATTGCCTCATGAGAACAATTGAGTGTTCTGGACTACCCATTCTTTGTAATGTTATACATAGTTTGCCATGATCCACACAGTCCAAAGCCTTTGCATAGTCAATAAAGCACAAACGACTTTCTAGCTTTCTCTGCTTCCAGCCAAGACACATCTGGCATTAGCAATGATATCTCTAGTTCCACGTCCTATTCTGAATCCTCCTTGAGTTTCTGGCAGTAAATTGTCGATGTACTTTTACAGTAGTTTTTTAATCGTCTTGAGCAAAATTTTAGTTGCATGTGAGATGAATGCTATTGTTCAATGATTTCCACATTCCATTGGGTCAACTCGCTTGGAATGGGCACAAATATGGATGTTGGCTCCAAATTTCTTGCATAGATGAGTGATACTTTCAGTTTTGCACCATTTTGTTGAATGATTTCTATTTCTATTTCATCAACCCCTGAAGACTTTTTGTTGTTGTTTTTGTCAATGCCTTCCATGAAGCTTGGACTTCCTCCTTCAGTACCATTGGTTCTTGAAACGGTTGAACACCAGTCATTTCTTTTTGGTACAGTGACTCTGTATATTCCTCCCACCTTTCTTGAATGTTTCCTGCATCAGTTGATATTATGCTCATTATTGTTGTTGTTGATGATAAGTGCCATTAAATCAGTTCTGACTCATAGTGGTCCTGTAGAGAGTTTCTGCGGAGCAGCTGGTGGATTTAAACCGATGACCTTGTAGTTCAAACTGACCTTGCCATCTAGTGCATTATCCTACAGCACCACACCAAGGGATGAACACATGCACTGAAGGTCGTATTTTGGCTCTCATGGACTTTTTAAAATTTTCTTCAACTTCAACTGAGCAATTGATGGTCTGTTCCACAGTCTGCCCCTGGCCTTGTTTTGGCTGGTTGGTCTACAAATCTAAATAATAATGGTATTAACTGGTCTTCCTTGTAGGCTAATGGATAGTATTCTATCACAGACAGCACTGTACTTCATGATAGATCTTGGAATGTTCTTTTTGATGATGAATGCAATGCCATTCCTCTTCAATTTGTCATTCCCGGCATAGTGAATCATGTGATTGTCAGATTCAAAATGACTGATACCAGTCCATTTCAGCTCAGTAATACCTAGGATAGCAATGGTTATGCATTCCATTTTGACAACTTCCAATTTTCCTAGAGTCATACTTTGTACATTTCATGTTCTGATTATTAATGGATGTTTGCACCTGTTTCTCCTCATTCTGAGTCATGCCCCATCATCAAATGAAAGTCCCAAAAGCTTTGCTCCATTCGTGTCATCTCTTTCAACTCTACTCTGAGGGGCTCATCTTCTGTCACTATATCGGACAGTTTCCTGTTGCCATTCACAAGGTTTTCAGTAGGTAAGCATTCCGAAAGTGATCTGCCTCTCCTTCTTTCTTGTCTTGCTTAGTCAGGAAGCGCCTCTGAAACCTGTTAACCATGGGTGACGCTGTTGGTATTTAAAATGCCAGCAGCACAGCTTTCAGCAGCACAGCAACATGCAAGCCACTACAGTACGACAACCTGACAGATGAGTGCTGGATCACTAAGTCAGAACCATCTCCATGGCATTGAACAACAACAACACAGAAAATAAGGGAATTTACACATAAATGTTCTTTAAGTGAAGCAAAATCAATCTTCCAACAAAGAAAACTCACAGTACAAATGGTATTATTAGGAAAGTCCATCAAGGTGCACATTTATTATATGTGTTTCTTTCTGTATGTAATTTTTCAATTAAGCAATTTTATCTGGAATAGAGTGATAGTTCAACATTCAGAACAATTATTTCAACTATCTTCTCTCCGCAAGTCAGCCTCACAAATATTTTAAACATTCCTCCAACACTCAAAGGATTGATATATAGTTTTGCAGTACCAAAACAAAAGAATTTGCCAAATCATTCCATCCATTTTCGTTTTTGAATAGATTCACACTTTCAAGTTTCAGAGAAACTTAATTTCAACAACGTACACTTCAAAGTAATCAAGAGCCCGTTTCTGACCCTTCCACTTCCCATCATATAATAGCAAAGTTAAGTACTGTGACTGATCTTCATCAAGAAATTCTTAGAATTGGCAGCAATACAGGCCTGGGCTAGAACGCAATTTACCATCTGAACATTCCTTCACAATCTCGTTGCTGGTATCTCTGGTACAATTTTTCTCCACAAACTCGAACCTAGGAACTCTAAAAAATGGAACTAAGGAACTCTCCAATCCAAACAGGAATGCCTACTGAATGTCACAACCATGGTGACTTGGGAAATCTGCCCCTGGTTAAGCTTTGCAGGCAAACATGCACATCTTGCTGGCTGCAGTGTCAATACTTTGCTTTTGTATCTTCTCTGTTTATCTACTCTGAGATCAAGTTGTGTCACGTGCACCTAGCAAACTAGGAGCACATGAGTGGTTTTTGCTGACATCTGCCAAAATAAATAAATAGGTATACTAAACCTTCAAACTAAATCTACTCACAGTTTTGGTCTTATCTAGAGAGGTTGTTTTTGTTGTTAAGTACCGTCGAGTTGATTCCGACCCATAGCGACCCTGTATAGGGTTTTCAAGGAGCAGCTGGTGAGCTTGAACCACAGACCTTGCAGTTCATATGACTTTGCCGTCTGATGCATTAGCCCACAGCGCCACACCAGGACTCCAGAGAGGGATTGTTTGTTAATTAAATAAGGAGAGAAGAATACATTTTGATTTTTTTTTTAAGTGTGTCAAAAACAAAACTAGGGTCAATATGAGTCAGAATTGGCTCAATAGCATACAACAACAGTCAGTTGTAATACATGATAAGTCTCAGAGTCTCGCAAACCTTCAACATCTGTAATGCAGAAATCAAGTAAGTATGCGAGTAGTGGAGTTGAAGGATTAATGGTAAGGGTGCATTTGGGAGCATCATTGTTGTTGTCATCAAGTGCCAAATTGGTTCCAACTCACAGCGACCCTGTATAGGGTTTGCAAGAATCGGCTGGCAAGTTTGAACTACCTACCTTGCAGTTCAAACTGATGTGTGATCCAGTGCTTATCCTACAGTGCCATACCAGGACTCCCCGTATGATTAGTAAGTTATAAAATGCTTCCTCTGTGACTGTTGTTCTGTGCAGTCAACTCAATTTTGACTTAGCTATCTATAAGACAGAGCAGAACTCTCAAAGCATTTTCTAGACTGAAATCTTTATGGGAGTAGACACGGAGGCACTGGTAGATTCAAACTGCCAACCTTTCTGTTAGTCGCTGAGTTCTTAACCACTGCTCTACCAGGGCTCCTTTCCTTGATGACCTCCCCCCCTTTTATCTCTGATTTTTGCCTGATCTTTCATTTAACAAGTCTTCTTGAACACAAATATCCTGAGCCTTCTACAAGGTGCCGAAGCAACACGTACTGCTCTATGCATTGGGGATACAGCAATAAACAATATGTAATTCTCTGTCACTGTGGAGCTTACCTTCTAGTTGGATGCATATAATAGCAAACTACGGAGAGTAATCAAATAGGGCCAGTTGTTGTTGTCATGGAGTTGGTATCAATACTATGCACAACATAACGAAACACAGCCCGGTACTGTGCCAACTTCACAATTGTTTCTTCATTTGAGCCTATTGTTGCTACCACTGTGCCAATCCATCTTGTTGGAGGTCTTCCTCTTTTTCTCCAACCCTCCACTTTACCAAATACGATATCCTGTTTGAGGAACAACAAAGAAGGCAATGCAGCTGGGAGGAGTGGGATACTGTAGGCTGGCACATCAAAGAAGGCCCATAGATCCCCACAAGGCCTTGGACTGTTTCTCTTAAAAAACGAAAGTCCAATAACATAATACAACTTCTACATTTTGTCAAATTTAGCCAGTCTCTTTCAAAAAGAATATTTGTGATGAAAAAATGTTGATACTTTTTCAGTCACTTGCTAGATATCACTGGTACACTGTGTTGTCAGGAGAGGGTTGCTCATCCATCACATCTCAGCATTAGTAATGTTTCAAAAACCAAAAGTAGACTCAGACAAAACATGGCTGTGGTTACTGAACATGCCCAGCTCTTGCAAGTCTTCATGGGAAATCAGGGAAAGATAAATGAGCATAAAAAGAGTCACGGAAAAAAGGAGATGGACAAGTGTGCACTGCAGAGAATATCCACAAGGAAAGCAAGTAGCATCTGACCTCAGGCCTTGACCTCTTACCTCCACTCCACTTTTATCACCTCAGTACACAATGAGCAAGCAACACTGAGCCAGGATTTCTGTGGCATCTTGCCAGCCAGATAAGGAATTTAAACTTCAGCCAAAGGGCAATGAGAATCCACTGAAGGGTTTACAATGAAGACTCAACATGATCAGACTTCTGTTCTAGAAATATCACTAAGCAACAGTTATTGTGGTGGTTAAGTGCCATCGAGTCAATTTCAACCCATAGCAACCCTGTATAGGGTTTCTGAGGAGCAGTTGCTGAGCTTGAACCACTGATCTTATGGTTCAAACTGACTTTGCAGTCCAGTGCATTAACCCCACCGCAGCACACCAGGACATTGAGGGATGAACTGGTGAGAAATTGGAGTATGTAAAAGGACAATCACTGTTGCAGTGTTCCAGGCAAGGGATGAAGTGAACCTGCACCACACTGTGACCAATACTGCCACAGGGCAGGGTGGGATAGGGCTACAATACTGCTGTGGGGTAGGGTGGGATAGGGCTACAAGACATCAGAATACAGGTAGTCCCAAGGCTATGAATGTCTGACTTACCTACACACTATAGTCAAGAAATAACCCCTTAAGTCTGTTATACTACATGCTGAGGTACATACAATGGTTCACTGTAACAAAGGCCATCCTTTTCGAGAACAAAGGAAAGAGTAGACTCCTTACTCAGGCCAAATCAGACTTTTGACTTATATAGCTGTGGAAGCTGGTGAAACAGGTCCAGTTGCTGGCTCAAGTCCCAGGAACTGGAGGTCAGAGAGAGGTGGGGTCCAGTTATACCCAAGGGCTTGCTAAGTAATTGCATCCTCTCATTAGAGAGTAAAGCAATATCAAATAGGCTGACTGCTATACAACTTACATAGGAAAGTTGTTGTTGTTGTTGTTAAGTGCTGTCGAGTCGGTTCCAACTCATAGTGACCCTGTACAGGGTTTCTGAGGCTGTAAATCTTTACGGGAGCAAAAAGCCTCATCTTTCTCCCACGAAACAGCTGGTAGTTTCGAACTGCTGACCTGGAGGTTGGCAGCCCGATTCGTAACCACTATGCCATCAGAGCTCCTTACATAGGGAAGAGAAGCTACATAATTTGTGGGGCATTTTGTTCGCAATTTACTAAACGTTTTCTTTTGGTAAAAGCAGAGCACGAAACTAAGTGCAGGGCCTCCCTGAGCGGGGGTCCTGCTGAGCTAGGGATCTTGTGTCTCATGTACAGAGCATTCTTGGCTAGCCCCATTCACACCAGAGGTTCCTTTCAAAGAATCTCCTGCCTCCACCATCCTCCTACCCCACCTCCAAAACTCTCCTTACCACTACCACCAGCACCACCAGTTGCCACTGAGTCAATTCCAACTCATGGTGCCCTTTTCAGCGGCTATTTTTTTTCAAAAGCAGATCTCCAGGTCTTTCTTCCTAGGTACCTGTAGCAGTTGAGTCTTAACCATTTATATCACCCATGGACTCCTCAACTTACCTTAACCAAACACAATAATAACAATCAACAACTTTGCACTTTATAAAGCCCTTGCATACCTGCCTCAGTAGGTTTCAAAACTAGGAATGTCTCAGAAAACACCAAGGGCCACCAGTGAAAGACCAACTGGGCAGGGCTCTAGATCCCCACTAGAACAGGTTTTCTTTTGAGAGTTGCATGTAAGCTTTCCTCTTGAAGAACATATAAAATTCTAGTCCCAAAGAAAATTTAAAAATCACTGTGTTATTTGGTTTGAAGATAAGCAGAGAAAATAGTACTCTCCCTAATTCATGGATAGAAGGAATATATTAATGTGAATTAAGTGCCTATTATATTTTTGGTCACCAGTAATGATGGTGAACGAGAAGCTGGGTTCTATGAAGAAAAACGTGGCATCAGGATTGGAGGAAGACTCATTAACAACCTGCGATATGCAGATGATACAACCTTGATCGCTG
>NW_006408652.1:14023-23061 GCF_000296735.1 Chrysochloris asiatica | reverse complement strand
ATATATTCAAGGTCATATTTTGGCTCTCGTGGACTTGTTTTCATTTTCTTCAGCTTTAGTTTGAATTTGCATATGAGTAATTGATAGTCTGTTCCACGGTCTGCCCCTGGCCTTGTTTTCACTGATGATATGGAGCTTTTCCATGTTCTCTTTACGCAGATGTAGTCAATTTGATTTCTATGTTTTCCATCTGGCAAGGTCCATATGTATAGTCATCTCTTATGCTAGCTAAAGAAGGTATTTGAAATGAACAAATCATTGGTTTTGCAGAATTCTATCATGAGTTCTCCAGCATCATATCTATCACCAAGGCCATATTTTCCAACTACTGATCCTTCCTCTTTGCTCCCAACCTTTGCATTCCAATCACCAGTAATGATCAAAGCATCTTGATTTCATGTTTGATCCATTTCAGATTGAAGAAATTGGTAGAATTCTTCTATCTCATCCTCACTGGCTTTAGTGGTTGGTGCATAAATTTGAATAATAGTGGTATTAACTGGGCTTCCCTTAGGCACATGAATATTATCCTATCACAGACAGTGTTGTACCTCATGACTGATCTGGATATGTTCTTTTTGGCGATGAATGCCACACCATTCCTCTTCAATTTGTCATTCTCGGCATAGTAAACTATGTGGTTGTCAGATTCAAAATGGCCAACACCAGTCCATTTCAGCTTACTAATGCCTAAGATATAGATGTTTATGCGTTCCATTTCATTTTTGACAACTTCCAGTTTTCCCAGATTCATACTTTGTACATTCCATGTTCCAATTTTCAGTGGATGTTTACAGCTGTTTCTCTTCATTTTGAGTTGTTCCCCATCAGCAATTGAAGGCCCTGTGGGCTTTTCTCCCACTAGCTTTAGTCCATTTGCGTTATCATAGTCAACTCTACTTTGAGGAGACAGCTATTTCTCAGTCGCATTTTGAGTGCCTGCCAACCTGAGGGCCTCATTTTCCAGCACTATATCTGACAGTGTTTCTCTACTATTCACAAGGTTTTCAGTGACTAAATATTCGGAAATAGTTTGTCACTCTTTCTTCCTAGTCTGTCTGCAAGCTCATCTGAAAACCTGTCCACCATGGGTGACCCTGCTGGTAATTTAAAACACCGGTGGCATAGCTTTTAGAATCATAGCAACTCACAAGCCACCACAGTACAACAAACTGACGGACAAGTGCCTGTTGTTGTTGTTAAGTGCCGTCAAGTCGGTTCCGACCCATAGCGACCCTGTACAGGGTTTCCAAGGTTGTAAATCATTATGGGACCAGAATGCCTCATCTTTCTCCCGCGGAGCGGCTGGTAGTTTCGAACTGCTGGCTTTAAGGTTCACAGCCCGATTCGTAACCACTACGCTACCTAGCACTCCCCAAATGGTTGCTGCTGGAATTTTTATTCTTCTCATTACTATTGCTATAAAGGGGAAAGGGTAGATGTCACAGTGCAATTAGAAACCGGCCTCAAGGATGTTTCCATAAAAGCAAAACAGAAAGGACATGATTTCAGAAGTACAGAGAAGCCAAGAGATTAAAGGCCAACTCTTGGCATTCTGATGGAGCAGCTGTGGGACACTGATCTTTTGCAAACAGCTTCCTCTGGCTCAATTCCACTCTGACAAAGCAAGCTTGCAAACACTCCTCTGTCATTTAAAAATCACCATACTATGAGTGTAAGTGGATAGGCATGTTCACATCAGCATCCCTTTTATTTTCTGTAGTATACATTAGCAGGTCTCTACCCAATTTTTCTTTCTTTAATGGGGAACATCACCTTCTTTCATGACAGTCTGTTTTACCACTTGACACACAGAGGCTTTTAGTGAAAGCAAAGTACAATTTACAACAAAGAACATCTCTAAATTACAGGCTGTGTGCAACTCAGGTCATCATTTTAGAAATGCAAACTTCTGAACCAAAGAGAAATAGCAGGAAACAATAGCAGTCAAAGACACAGAGGTCAAACAAAGCTGGAGGTAACATTCAGATCGCCTTTTGAATTCTCTGATTTTGAATAAAGGACATTTTCCACAGAGCCTCAAACTGTGGTTAGTTTTTATGTTTTTAATCTGCCTAGCTGTTCTCTGCACACACTCCTTTAGATAAGAAATAAGACAGACCTGCCTTCTAGCAGAATGCTGGCTTTCCTCCAGGAGCACATACCCTAGATGGAGGTCACAGAGAGATTTTGCAAACACTCTGACCACTATTTTCTCTGCTTACTTATTAGGTATCTAATGGCTGTTAGAAAAGAAGAAGGAAGCATTGGGCTTAGTCAAGAAACAGACAGACTGGGTGCAAGTATCATCAGTGCAACACTATGAGGTGGAGGTTAACAATCCTAAATGCCGGACTTTCCTGACGTACCATACTACTCCATAATCCCCAATATCAATCATGACTCCTCCCTTCAGTGTTCTTCCCATGACCCAGGGTGCCACAATTTTCTGCAATGTCTCGCAAAGCTCACAGGACATCAAGGAAATGGCTCACACAGCTGTGAAGGCCAGCAAGCCCCAAATCTGTAGTCCAAGTGTTATTCTGGAGGATTCTCTTCACTCAGGCCAAATCACTATTGACTCACAGGCTGTTGAAGCTAGAGGACCAGCTACAGCTGTTAGATCAGGACCCAGGAACCAAAAGTCACATCAAGGTGATTATAATGAGTCAAGAAAGTAGCATGTAGCCCACTCATCTCCCCAAGATGGCTCATTTTATACCCACCAGAATGACAAAATTGAACAATTCTCTCGTTAGATTCCCAAGTTTTTAAAAAATCTCAACTAGCCATGTTTAATAATTACTAACAACTGAAACATATAGCCCTATCAGTATTTCTTCCCACCTTCTTATTACCCAGATCCATCAGGGGAAATAAAGCCATTTGGTGGGAGTTACAAAGATAGAACTAGAAGATACATATTAAATAACTACCTGAACAGTACTTGGTGATACAGGTTGTCTTGTCTTGTGTCTTGTCTTGTCTTACATTGTGTCTCATCTTGTCTCCTCATGTCTTGTCTCCTCAGGTCTCATCTCTCGCCTCATCTCTTCTAGCGTCTCATCTCTTATCTCATGTCTCATCTCTCATCTCATCTCGTCCAGCCTCTTGCCTCTCATCTCATTTCACTGTGTTTCATCTCATTGTGTCATCTCGTTGTGTCTTGTCTGGTCGTGTCTCATCTCACGTCTAGTCTTGGCTCATGCCTCCTCATGTTTCTCATCTCATCTCGTGTCTAGTGTCAAGTCACCTGTCTCATCACTCACGTCTCGTCTTGTCTCATGTTCCATGTCTCACGTGTCATGTCATGTCTCATGTATTGTTTTATGTCTCATTTCTTGTCTATTTTCTCGTGTCTCGTCACAACACATCTCATCACATCTCGTGTATCATCTCGACTCGTGTATCATCATGTCTCATGTCTCGTCACTACTCAGTCTCCTCACGTCCGTGTCTTGTCACGTTTTGTATCTCATCTCAACTCATGTCTCGTCTTGTCTCAACTCATGTCTTGTCACGTCTCCTCACATTTTGTGTCTCCTCATGACTCATGTTTCATCTCGACTCATGTATCGTCTCGATCCGTGTCTTGTCATATCTCTTGTCTCGTGATGTTTTGTATATTGTCCTGACACATGTCTTGTCAAGATTCGTGTCTTGTCAAGTCCCGTTTCTCGTCACGACTCGTGTCTCATCACTTCTCGTATCTCATCTTGACTCGTGCTTCGTCACATCTTGTCTTGTCAAGTCTCGTGTCTCATCACTAATCGAGTCTCGTCAAGTCTCGTGTTTCATCACAACTCGTGTCTCGTCATATCTCGTGTATCATCTCAACTTGTGTCTCGTCGTGTCTCATGTCTAGTGTCTTGTCTCAACTCGTTTCTGGTGACATGTCGTGTCTCGTCTCAACTCATGTCACAACTCATGTCTCCTCACATGTCTCCTCATGACTCGTGTCTCATCTCGACTCATATATTGTCTCAATCCGTGCCTTGTCATATCTCTTGTCTCGTGACGTGATGTATCTTGTCCCGACACGTGTCTCGTCGAGACTCATGTCTCGTCAAGTCTCATGTCTCATCACGACTCATGTCTCATCACTTCTCGTGTCTCGTCCGTGTCTTGTCATGTCACATATCTCCTCTTGTCCCGACTCGTGTCTCTTCAAGTCTCATGTCTCATCACTACTCGGTCTCCTCATGTCCGTGTCTTGTCTCCACTCATGTCTTGTCACGTTTTGTATCTCATCTCAACCCATGTCTCGTCTCGAAACGTGTCTCCTTTCGACTCATGTCTCATCTTGACTCATGTTTCGCCAAATCTCATGTCTCATCACTTCTTGTGTCTCGTCTCGACTCGTGTCTCATCACGCCTCATGTCTCATCAAGTCTCGTGTCTTGTCACGACTCGTGTCTCATCACGTCTTGAATCTCATCGCAACTCGTGCTTCGTCACATCTTGTCTCGTCAAGTTTCATGTCTTGTCTCGACTCGTGTCTTGTCACATCTCATGTATCGTCTCGACTCATGTCTTGTCACGTCTCGTGTCTCGTCTTGACTCGTGTCTCGTCACGTCTCATGTATCGTCATGTCTAGTTGTCTCGTCACTACTTGAGTCTCGTCACGTCCGTGTATTATCTCGACTCATGTCTCGTTACTTTTGTATCTCGTCTCGACTTGTGTGTCGTCTCGAAATATGTCTCCTCTCGAGTTGTGTCTCATCTCGACTCATGTCTCATCAAGTCTCGTGTCTCGTCTCGACTTGTGTCTCGTCACGTCCGTGTCTCATCTTGACCCATGTCACATCACTAGTTGTCTCTAGGCTCATGTCTCATCTCAACTCGTGTCTTGTCAAATCTCGTGTCTCCTCACGACTCATGTCTCATCACTTCTCATGTCTCATCTCAACTCGTGTCTCATCTCAACTCATGTCTCATCACGTCTCATGTCAAGTATTGTGTCTTGTCATGACTCGTGTCTTTTCATGTCTCATGTGTCGTCTCGACTCGTGTCTCGTCTCAATTTGTGTCTCATCATGTATTGTGTCTGAAGTCTCATGTCTCGTCACTAATCAAGTCTCATCAAGTTGCGTGTCTCGTCACGACTCGTGTCTCATCACGTCTCGTTTATCATCTCGACTTGTGTCTCGCCACGTCTCATGTCTCGTCCGTGTCTTGTCACCACTCATGTCTTGTCTCGTCTTGTATCTCATCTCGACTCATGTCTTGTCTTGTCTCAACTCGTGTCTTGTCACAACATGTTGTATCCTCACATTGTGTCTCCTCACGACTCATGTCTCGTCTCGACTCATTGTCTCATCTTGACAATCCGTGTCTTGTCATATCTCTTACCTCGTGACATTGTGTATATTGTCCCAACACGTGTCTCGTCAAGAATCATGTCCCATCACTTCTTGTGTCTCATCTCGACTCGTATCTCATCATGTCTCATGTCTCGTCAAGTCTTGTATCTCATCTCTAATCGAGTCTCGTCAAGTCTCGAGTCTCATCACAACTCGTGTCTTGTCAAGTCTCGTGTCTCATCATTAATCAAGCCTCGTCAAGTCTTGTGTCTCGTCTCGACTTGTGTCTCGTCACGTCTCATGTCTCGTCAAGTCTCGGGTCTCGTCTCAATTTGTGTCTCGTCACAAATACAACTCGTGTATCATCAGTCTAGTTGTCTCGTGTCTCGTCTTCACTCGTTTCTCGTAACATGTCATGTCTCGTCTCAACTCGTGTCTTGTCACAACTCGTGTCTCCTCATGAATCGTGTCTCCTCATGACTCGTGTCTCGTCTGGACTCGTGTCTCGTCACATATCATGTCTCATCTCGACTCGTGTCTCGTCAAATCTCGTGTCTCATCACAACTTGTGTCTCCTCACGTCTCGTGTCTCATATTGACTTGTGTCTCATCTCTACTCATGTCTCGTCACGTCTCGTGTCTCGTCTCAACTCGTGTCTCATCTCAACTCGTGTCTCGTCTCAACTTGTATCTCATTGCTACTCGTGTTTTGTCACGTCTCGTGTCTCGTCTCAACTCGTGTCTCGTCTCGACTCGTGTCTCAACTCGACTCGTGAATCATCACATGTCCTATCTCATTTTGACTCGTGTCTCGTCTCGATACATGTCTCCTCTCGACTCGTGTCTCGTCTCGACTCATGTCACGTCACATCTCGTGTCTTGTCTTGACTCATGTCACGTCACGTCTCTTGTCTCATCACGTCTCATCTCGTGTCTCATCACATCTCATGCCTTGTGTATTCAAGTCTCATTGCGTCCATGTCACTTCTCATGTCTCGTCACTAATCGAGTCTCATCAAGTCTCGTGTCTTGCCACAACTCGTATCTCGTCATGTCTGGTGTCTCGTCTCAACTCGTGTCTCATCACGACTCGTGTATCGTCATGTCTAGTTGTCTCGTCTTGACTCGTGTCTCGTTATGTCTCGTGTCTCGTCTCGACTCATTTCTCGTGACATGTCGTGTCTCGTCTCAATCGTGTTTTGACACAACTCGTGTCTCCTCACGTTTCGTGTCTCCTCATGACTCGTGTCTTGTCTTGACTCATGTACAGTCTCGATCCATGTCTTGTCATATCTCTTGGTCTCATGATGTTTTGTATCTTGTCCCGACACGTGTCTCATCAAAACTTGTATCTCCTCACTACTCATGTCTCGTCACTTCTTGTGTCTCGTCACGACTCAAGTCTCGTCACATCTTGTATCTCGTCTCGACTCGTGCCTCATCATGTCTCATGTCTCGTCAAGTCTCGTGTCTCATCACTAATCGAATCTCATCAAGTCTCGTGTCTCGTCACATCTTGTGTCGCGTCACGACTCGTGTATCGTCACTTCTAGTTGTCTCGTCCCAACTCAGGTCTCGTCACGTCTCGTGTTTCGTCTCGACTCGTTTCTCGTGACATGTCGTGTCTCATCTCAATTCGTGTCTTGTCCACAACTCATGTCTCCTCACGTTTCGTGTCTCCTCACGATTCGTGTCTTGTCTCGACTCATGTATCATCTTGATCCATGTCTTGTCAATGACGTGATGTATCTTGTCCCGACATGTGTCTCATCAAGACTCGTGTCTCGTCAAGTCTTGTGTCTCCTCATGACTCAGTCACTTCTCGTGACTCATGTCGACTCGTGTCTTGTCACGTCTTGTATCACGTCTCGACTCGTGCCTCGTCACATCTCATGTCTCATCTAATTGAGTCTCATCAAGTCTTGTGTCTCGTCACGACTCATGTCTCACCATGTCTCATTTCTCGTCTCGACTCATGCCTCGTCACGTTTCGTCGCTCGTCTCATCATTAATCGAGTCTCATCAAGTCTCGGTCACAACTCGTGTCTCGTCATGTCTCGTGTATCGTCTCGACTCGTGTCTCGTCACGTCTTGTGTCTTGTCTCAACTCATGTCTCGTCACGTCCCATGTCTCATCAAGTCTCGTTACTAATCGATTCTCGTCAAGTCTCATGACTCATCACAACTCGTGTCTCTTCACGTCTCGTGTATCATCTCGACTTGTGTCTCGTCACGTCTCGTATCTTGTCACTACTCAATCCGTGTCTTGTCTATCTCATCTCGACTCATGTCTCGTCTCGAAAAATGTCTCCTCTCGACTTGTGTCTCGTCAAATCTCGTGTCTCGTCACGTGTCTCATCTCGTCTCGTGTATCGTCTTGACTCGTGTCTCGTCACGTCTCGTGTCTCATCTCGACTCATGTCTCGTCACTTCTCATTTCTCGTCAAGTCTCGTGTCTTGTCATGACTCGTGTCTCGTCATGTGTCTCGTCTCAACTCATTTCTTGTGACACGTCGTGTCTTGTCTCATGTCTCCTCACAACTCGTGTCTCGTCTCATGTATCGTCTCGATCTGTGTCTTGTCATATCTCTTGTCTCGTGACGTTTTGTATCCTGTCCCGACACGTATCTTGTCAGGTCTCGTGTCTTGTCTCGACTTGTGTCTCATCACGACTCATGCTCCGTCACGTCTCATGTCTTGTGAAGTCTCGTGTCTCGACACTAATTGAGTCTCGTCAAGTCTCGTGTCTCTTCTTGACTCGTGTCTCATCACGTCTCCTGTCTCATCACTATCCTCACGTCCATGTCATGTCTCCACTCATGTCTTGTCACGTTTTGTATCTCTTCTTGACTCATGTCTAATCTCAAAATGTGTCTCCTCTTGACTCACTTCTCATCTCGACTCATGTCTCATCACGTCTTATGTCTCGTCAAGTCACGTGTTTCATCACTAATCGAGTCTCGTAAAGTTTGTGTCTCGTCACAACTAGAGTCTCGTCACATCTCGTGTATGTTCTCAACTCGTGTCTCGTCACGTCTCATGCCTCCTGATGTTTCGTGTCTCATCACGTCTTGTGTCTCGTCTCAACTCATGTCTCGTCAAGTCTCGTGTATTGTCAAGTCTCGTGTCTCGTCACTAATCAAGTCTCGTCAAGTTTCGTGTCTCGTCACGTCTCGTGTATCGTCTGGACTCATGTCTCGTCACTTCTCATATCTCATCTCGACTCGAGTCTCATCACGTCTCTTGTCTCGTCAAGTCTCGTGTCTCGTCAATAATCGAGTCTCATCAAGTCTTGTGTATCATCATGTCTTGTGTATTGTTTCAACTTGTGTGTCGTCACGACTCGTGTCTCGTCACATCCCATGTCTCGTCTCGACTCATGTCTCATCACGTCTCCTGTCTTGTCACTATCCTCACGTCAGTGTCTTGTCTCCACTCATGTCTTGTCACGTTTTGTATGTCACGTTTTGTATCTCTTCTTGACTCATGTCTAATCTCAAAATGTGTCTCTTCTCAACTCATGTCTCATCTCGACTCATGTCTCGTCAAATGTCGTGTCTCGACTCCTGTCTCGTCATTTCTCGTGTCTTGTCTTGACTCGTGTCTCATCACATCTCGTATCTCATCTCAACTCATGTCTCATCACGTCTTATGTATCGTCAAGTCGCATGTCTCATCACTAATCGAGTCTCATAAAGTCTCGTGTCTCGTCACGACTCATGTCTCGTCACGTC
>NW_006408652.1:11525-13923 GCF_000296735.1 Chrysochloris asiatica | reverse complement strand
GTGAGGTTGGCCCAGGATCGAGCATTGTTTCGTTCTGCTGTGCATGGAGTCGCTATGAGTCGGTTCCGACTCGATGGCACCTGACAACAACAACATATTTTTGGTACTAAGTGATGTGCTTTCATATGCTGTGGTATTTAATGCTTACAACAACTCTACAAGGTATGTGTAAATGATTACATTTCATAAGTGAGGGCATGATAATATCACCAGAGAAGTCCAGCCAATATGTGGCAACAATGAGACTTGAACCCTGGCCTGTATAGCTATAAAACACAGGTTTCCTCCATCACATCATGTGGCTCCCCATTCAGGAGATCCTAGACATCTGCCTCCCCAGCAGAGTCTTGGCCACACAAGTCACCAGGTGGATTTTTGTTGGATTCTTGGCCATTAGCCCATCTCTGTACCATAGGAAAGTTGTTGAGTGGGATCCACAGAACTCTAGAGGTCCAAGAGTCTGGGCTTGCTATTTCCAGAACCATCAGTAAGTCAAATATTGCATTGTGTCTCCTCTTAGAGGTGGGCAATGCATTGTCTCAAAGCATTGCAATAACTTCAAAGAATCACTTCTGTAAATGTAATTTTCAGCATCAAAGACTCTTAACACGTTTTTGAGGCAAAGTGTCAAATTAGTTCTACGTAATGACTCTGATGTCTATCAGATGAATGAATTCTGAGGAGCCTTTCATAACAAAAACTATTTATTCCATCCTGCAATGTTGCTGAACACTCATTATGAGAGGCAGAGCGTGGAACGGAAGTATAAAAGCTCTCAAGAGGCTTCCAAAAAAGTAGTGTGGAAACAGTAGGGGATTTAGACAAGAAGCAGTCATCTTAATAAACAGCTGTGATTTTGCCTAATCAAAGGAAAAATTTTTTTGTGTCAACAAAAATACAGAAACTGATTCCAGTGACAGTAGAGGCTGTGCTAAGGCTGGTGGTTTTCAAATACACTGCACACATCAGCCCTCCTTCTGTGAATATGCACTTGCTCATCTAGAATAGAGATAAATTGATGTTCTGAACATTCCTTAGATGAAATAGTCTGGATTATACTGAAAATAATGGGGTCTACTCTCAAGAGTGAAGGGATCTATATTAGGGGACACACACATCGTATCCGAGAGAACCCAGTTGTGGTATTTTTCATGTTTGTTAGCAGGGAAACAAGCAAAGAGTTATATCCTTTCTATCTTCTCACGCCTCTTTCCAAATGATAAGAATGTGCAATGAAAGCACAGCTTCCTTCCCATTAGTTCTGACAACTACACTTTTCACTTTTTAAACGTGCCTCTTAGAAATTCCCGTTATAATAGGTGCATTGGGCACCGAGTATTTTCAACTGAAAGAAAAGACTGCAATTTTTACCAGAAGTGCAGACTTCAAGTTGAATTTAATAGACTTAGGAGGCAACATAGAAGTTAGTTTTAATAAAATTAGAAGACAACAGAGAAGAACAGAATATCCTAAGCATAGTATAGCTTTGGGGGCAGTGTGGAGTTCTGTAGTACATACAGGGATCCCTGGATGGTGCAAGCAGTGAAGCCCTCAGCTGCTAACAAGAAGGTTGTCAGTTCAAGTCAACCCAGGAATGACTCAGAACAAAGGCCTGGTGATCTACTTCTGAAACACTGAGCCACTGAAAACCTGATGAAGCACAGTTCGAATGTGACAAATACAGGGTTTCCAGGACTCACAGTTGACATGACAGCAAACAATATAGAGCATATCTTGACTGGTCCAAGAGCAGCTTAAGTACATAGACTCTTTAAAAATTGGAGGTGGCTATTTAATGATGGAGGGGTAGTCTATGCTAAGCTAAATAAGCTCCAAAAGTTTATAGTTCCCAACTTTAAATGACAATCCAAGTTTCTAATTCTAGAAGAGAGGCTTCCAAGTTATCCACAGTGGGCCCCAAGTAGGGAACTGCCCTGAGCCAGCTTTCTAGCACTTTATAGAAGGGAGTTGTACTACACTAAATTAAAAAGCAACAACAACAACAACAACAGATCTACTGCCATGGAATTGATTCCAACTCAGAGCAATCTGTAGGATTTCCAAAGCTGTCATCTTTAAGGAAGCTAGTGAATTCCAGCCACCACCAACTGCTAGGTTACCAGCTGAGTGTTTTAATCACTGGACCACCAGAGGCCCTGTGTATTGACCTCTCCTTGAATATGGTTCCATGGAAATAGTCTCATCTTCCTTATCTGGAAACTTAACCCCACTCCCACCTTTAAAGGACAAAGTACAAGTGTGATGTAAAGTGCCTGGTGGTGGTGGTTATGTGACATGGAGTTGGTTCCAACCCAGAGCGACCTTGTACAGGGTTTCAAGTGCCTGTTGTTGTTGTTAGATGCCATCGAGTCAGTTCTGACTCATAGCGACCTTATGC
>NW_006408652.1:10222-10712 GCF_000296735.1 Chrysochloris asiatica | reverse complement strand
AAGTCTCGTGTCTCGTCACGACTCATGTCTCGTCACGTCACGTGTATCTTCTCGACTCGTGTCTCGTCACGTCTCGTGCCTCCTGATGTCTCGTGTCTTATCACATCTCGTGTCTCATCTCAACTCGTGCCTCGTCAAGTCTCGTGTCTCGTCACTAATCGAGTCTCGTCAAGTCTTGTGTCTCGTCACATCTCGTGTATCGTCTGGACTCATGTCTCGTCACGTCTCGTATCTCATTTTGACTTGAGTCTCGTCACGTCTCTTGTCTCGTCAAGTCTCGTGTCTTGTCAATAATTGAGTCTCATCTAGTTTCGTGTCTCGTCATTACTCATGTCTCATCATGTCTTGTGTATCGTTTCAACTCATGTGTCATCATGATTCGTGTCTTGTCACATCTCATGTCTCGTCTCGACTCATATCTCATCATGTCTCGTGTCTCGTCTCGACTCGTGTCTCGTCACGTCTCGTGTCTCGTCTCGACTCGTGTCTC
>NW_006408652.1:0-10122 GCF_000296735.1 Chrysochloris asiatica | reverse complement strand
GTCACTAATCAAGTCTCGTTAAGTCTCGTGTCTCATCACGTCTTGTGTATCATCTCGACTTGTGTCTCGTCACGTTTCGTATCTCATCACTACTTGGTCTCCTCATGTCCGTGTCTTGTCTCCAGTCATGTCTTGGCACGTTTTGTATCTGACTTATGTCTCATCTCTAAATGTGTCTCCTCTCGACTCATGTCTCGTATCGACTTGTGTCTCGTCAAATCTCGTGTCTTGACACGACTCATGTCTTGTTACTTCTCGTGTCTTGTCTTGACTCGTGTCTTGTCAGTTCTCGTATTTCATCTCGACTTGTGTCTCGTCACACCTTATGTCTCGTCAAGTCTCGTGTCTCGCCACTAATTGAGTCTCGTCATGTCTCATGTCTCGTCACAACTTGTGTCCCATCACGTCTCGTATCTCGTCTCAACTAGTGGTTCATCACGTCTCTTCTCTCGTCAAGTCTCATGTCTCGTCACAAATCGAGTCTCGTCATGTTTTGTGTCTCGTCACGACTCGTGTCTCTGTGTAACATCTCGACTTGTGTCTCGTCACGTCTTGTGTCTTGTCACGACTTGTGTCTTGTCTCACGTGTCTCGTCATGACTCGAGTCTCGTCACGTCTCATGCCTCCTGATGTCTCGTGTCTCGTATCAACTCATGTCTACTCATGTCTTGTCACGTCTCGTGTCTCGTCTCGAATCGTGTCTCATCTCGACTCGTGTCTCGTCTCGACTCGTGTCACATCGTGTCTCGTGTCTCGTCACGTCTCGTGTCTCGTCATGTCTCGTGTATCGTCTCGACTGGTGCCTTGTCACGTCTCGTGTCTCGTCAAGTCTCGTGCCTCATCACTAATTGAGTCTTGTCAAGTCCCGTGTCTTGTCATTAATCGAGTCTCGTCAAGTCCCGTGTCTCGACATGACTCATGTCTCGTCAAGTCTTGTGTATTGTCTCGACTAGTGTCTCATCACATCGAGTCTTGTGTCTCGTCACTGATCGAGTCTCGTAAGTCTCATCACGTTTTGTGTCTCCTCACTCAGTCTCCTCACGTCTGTAGCATGTTTTGTATCATGTCTTGTCTCAAAACGTGTCTCCTCTCAACTCGTGTCTTGTCAAGACTCGTGACTCATCATGACTCGTGTCTCGTCACGTCTTGTATCTTATCTCGACTTGTGCCTCATCACGTCTCGTCTCTCATCAAGTCTCGTGTCTCATCACTAATCAAGTCTCGTCAAGTTTCATGTCTCGTCACGACTCTTGTCTTGTCACATCTCATTTAACGTCTTGACTCGTGTCTCGTCACGTCTTGTGTCTCGTCTCGACTCGTGTCTCGTCACGTCTTGTGTATTATCTCGACTCGTGTCTTGTCACGTCTTGTGTCTCGCCACTACTCGGTCTCCTCACTTCTCTTGTCTTGTCACTTCTCATGTCTCGTCAAATCTCGTGTCTCGTCACGACTCATGTCTCGTCACTTCTCGTATCTTGTCACGACTCGTGTCTCATTATGTTTCATATATCGTGTCGACTCGTGCCTCGTCACATCTCGCTCTTGTGAAGTCTCATGACTCGTCACTAATCGAGTCTTGTCAAGTCTCATCTCGAATCGTGTCTTGTCATGGTCTTGTCATGTCTCATGTCTCGTCAAATCTCGTGTCTCGTCACAACTCGTGTCTTGTCACTTCTCGTGTCTCGTCACAACTCATGTCTCATGACACTTCATATCTCGTCTTGACTCATGCCTCATCACGTCTCCTCTCTTGTCAAGTCTCGTGACTCATCACTAATCGAATCTTGTCAAGTCTCATGTCTCATCACGACTTGTGTCTCATCATGTCTTGTGTATCGTCTGGACTCGTGTCTCATCTCAACTCGTGTCTCATCACATCTCGTGTCTTGTCAAGTCTCATGTCTCGTCACTAATCGAGTCTCGTCAAGTCTCGTGTCTCGTCACGTCTCGTGTATTGTCTCGACTCATGTCTCGTCACGTCTCGTATCTCATCTCGACTCGTGTCTCGTCACGTCTCGTGTCGTCTCGTGTCTCGTCTGGACTCGTGTCTCATCACGTCTCGTGTATCGTCTCAACTCGTGCCTTGTCACGTCTCGTGTCTCATCTCGACTCGTGCCTCGTCACGTCTCGTGTCTCGTCAAGCCTCGTGTCTCGTCACTAATCAAGTCTCGTCAAGTCCCGTGTCTCAACAAGACTATCCCATCATATGTCAAGTCTCGTGTCTTGTCACTAGTCGAGTCTCATCAGTCTCGTCATGTTTCGTGTCTCCTCACTCAGTCTCCTCACGTCTGTGGCACATTTAGACTCATGTCTCGTCTCAAAACGTTTCTCCTCTCAACTCGTGTCTCGTCTCAACTCATGTCTCATCAAGTCTTGTGTCTCGTCACGACTCATGTCTCGTCACGTCTCGTATCTCATCTCGACTCGTGCCTCGTCACGTCTCATCTCTCATCAAGTCTTGTGTCTCGTCACTAATCGAGTCTCAAGTTTCATGTCTCGTCATGACTTGTGTCTCGTCACGTCTCATTTAACATCTCGACTCGTATCTTGTCACGTCTCATGTATTATCTCGACTCATGTCTCATCACATCTCGTGTCTCATCACTACTCGGTCTCCTCGTGTCTCTTGTCTTGTCACTTCTCATGTCTTGTCAAATCTCGTGTCTCGTCATGACTCATGTCTCATCACGACTCGTGTCTCATGACGTTTCGTATATCATGTCGACTCGTGCTTCGTCATGTCTCGTCTCTTGTGAAGTCTCATGACTTGTCACTAATCGAGTCTCGTCAAGTCTCATCTCGAATCGTGTCTTGTCACGTCTCATGTCTCGTCAAATCTTGTGTCTCATCACAACTCGTGTCTCACGACGTTTCATATCTCATCTTGACTCATGTCTCAAAACGTGTCTCCTCTCGACTCGTGCCTCGTCTCGACTCATGTTTCATCAAGTCTCGTGTCTCGTTACGACTCGTGTCTCGTCATGTCTCATATCTCGTCTCGTCTCTCTCTCATCAAGTCTCGTGTCTCGTCACTAATCAAGTCTCATCAAGTCTCGTGTCTCGTCACATCTCGTGTATCATCTCAACTCATGTTTCATCACGTCTTGTATCTCATCTCGACTCATGTCTCGTCACGTCTTGTGTCTCGTCTCGACTCGTGTTTTGTCACGTCTTGTGTATCGTCTCGACTAGTGTCTCGTCATGTCTCGTGTCTCGTCACATCTCCTCACGTCCTGTCTCCACTCATGTCTTGTCACATGTCTCATCTCAATTCGTGTCTCGTCTCATGTCTCGTCAAATCTCGTGTCTCGTCACGACTTGTGTCTCATGACGTTTCATATCTCGTCTCAACTCATGCCTCGTCATGTCTCATCTCTTGTCAAGTCTCGTGACTTGTCACTAATCGAATCTCGTCAAGTCTTGTGTCTCGTCATGACTCGTGTTACGTCACGTCTAGTTGTCTCGTCTCAACTCGTTTCTCGTGACATGTCTCGTCTCGTCTCAACTTGTGTCTTGTCACAACTCGTGTCTCCTCACATTTCGTGTCTCCTCACGACTCATGTCTCGTCTCGACTCATGTATTGTCTCGATCTGGGTCTTGTCATATCTCTTGTCTCATGACATTTTGTATTTTGTCCCAACACGTGTCACGTCAAGGTGTCCCCTCAAGTCTTGTGTTGTCACGACTCGTGTCTCGTCACGTCTCGTGTCTCATCTTGACTCATGTCTCGTCACGTCTCTTTTCTCATCAAGTCTCGTTTAGTCTCGTGTCTCGTCACGACTCGTGTCTCATCACCTCTCGTGTATCATCTCGACTCGTGTCTCGTCACGTCTCATGTCTCGTCTCGACTCATACCTCATCATGTCTCATGTCTTGTTAAGTCTCGTGTCTCCTCACGAATCGAGTCTCGTCAATTCTCATGTCTCATCACGACTAATGTCTTCATCAAGTCTCATGTATCATCTCGACTCGTGTATCATCACGTCTAGTTATCTTGACTCGTGTCTCGTCACGTCTCGCATCTCGTCTCAACTCATGTCTCGTCACCTCTCGTGTCTCGTCACGTCTCGTGTCTCGTCACCTCTCGTGTCTCGTCACAATTCATGTATCGTTACGTCTAATTGTCTCGACTCCTGTCTCGTCATGTCTCATGTCTCATCTCGACTCGTGTCTCATCACGTCTCGTGTCTTGTCTCAACTCGTGTCTCATCACCTCTCATGTCTCGTCACTTCTCATGTCTCGTCTTGACTTATGTTTCATCATGTCTCGTGTCTCGTCACTAATCTAGCCTCATGAAGTCTCGTGTCTCCTCAATAATTGAGTCTCATCTAGTCTCGTGTCTTGTCACGTCTCGTGTATTGTTTCGACTCTTGCCTCGTCACATCTCATGTCTCGTCTCGATTCGTGCCTCATGATGTCTCATGTCTTGTCAAGTCTCGTGTCTGCTCACTAATAGAGTCTCGTCAAGTCTCATGTCTCGTCTCAACTCATGCCTCATGACGTCTCATGTCTCGTCAAGTCTTGTGTCTGCTCACTACTCGAGTCTCGTCAAGTCTCGTGTCTCATCAGGACACCTGTCTTGTCAAGTCTCGTGTATCGTCTCAACTTGTGTCTCGTCACGTCTGGTGTCTTGTCAAGTCTCGTGTTTCGACACTAATCGAGTCTCATCAAGTCTTGTGTCACATCACGTCTCATGTATTGTCTCAAATCATGTCTCGTCACGTCTTGTGTCTCGTCTCGACTAGTGCCTCGTCACGACTCATTTCTCATCAAGTCTCGTGTCTCGTCACTAATCGAGTCTCGTCAAGTCTCGTGTCTCATCAACTCCTGTCTTGTCAAGTCTCGTCTATCATCTCAACTCGTGTCTCATCACGTCTCGTGTCAAGTCTCGACTTGTGTCTCGTCATATCTGTTGTCTCGTCAAGTCTCCTGTCTCAACACTAATCGAGTCTTGTAAAGTCTCATGTCTCGTCATGACTCGTGTTTCATCACTTCTTGTGTATTGTCTCGATTCGTGTCTCGTCATGTCTCATATCTCATCTCGACTCGTGTCTTGTCACGTCTCAAGTCTCATCAAATCAGGTCTTGTAATGACTCGTGTCTCGTCACATCTCATGTCTCATCGTGTATCACCATGTCTTGTGTCTCGTCAAGTCTCGCATCTCGTCACTAATCGAGTCTCGTCAAGTCTCGTGTCTTCTCACATCTCATGTATCGTCACGTCTCCTGTATCGTCTGGATTCGTGTCTTGTCAAGTCTCGTGTCTCGTCAAGACTCGTGTCTCATCATGTCTCGTATCTCGTCTTGACTCGTGCCTCGTCATATCTCGTCTCTCGTCAAGTCTCATGTCTCGTCACTGGTCTCCTCATGGCCATACTCTAATCATATCTCTCACGTTTTCTATCTCATCTTGACCTATGTTGCATCTCGACTCATGTCTCCTCACGTCTCATTTCTCGTCATATCTCGTGTCTCATCACGACTCGTGTCTCGTCAATTCTCGTATCTCGTCATGACTCGTGTCTCATCACATTTCGTATATCATCTTGACTCGTGCCTCATCACGTCTCGTCTCTTGTGAAGTCTCGTGACTTGTCACTAATCGAGTATCTTCAAGTCTCGTGTCTCGTCATGACTCGTGTCTCGTCACGTCTCATGTCTCGTCTTGACTCGTGTCTTGTCATGTCTCGTGTCTTGTCAAGTCTCGTGTCTCGTCATTAATTGAGTCTTGTCAAGTCTTGTGTCTCGTCACGTCTCCTGTATCGTCTCGACTCACGTCCAGTCACATCTTGTATCTCATCTCGACTCGTGTCTCGTCGCATCTCTTGTCTCGTCAAGTCTCTTGTTTCGTCACTAATGAGTCTCGTCAAGTCTCACGTCTCATCACGACTCATGTCCCGTCACTTCTTGTGTATCGTCTCAACTCGTGTCTCTTCATGTCTTGTATCTCATCTCAACTCGTGTCTCATCACGTCTCATGTCTCGTCAAATCTCGTGTCTCGTAATGACTCATGTCTCATCACTTCTTGTGTCTCGTCACGACTCGTGCCTCGTCACGTCTCTTCTCTCGTCAAGTTTCGTGACTCGTCACTAATTGCATCTCGTCAAGTATCGTGTCTTGTCACATCTCGTGTATACTCACGTGTCGTGTCTCGTCAAGTCTCGTGTCTCGTCACATCTCGTGTACCGTCACGTCTCGTGTCTCGTCACATCTTGTGTCTCGTCATGTCCTGTGTATCGTCACGTCTCCTGTATCGTCACGTCTCCTGTATCGTCTCGACTCATGTCTCGTCACGTCTTGTGTCTCGTCACTACGGTCTCCTTACACCGTGTATTGTCTCCATGTCACATCACGTCTCGAAACATGTCATCTCTCGACTCGTGTCTTGTCAAATCACGTCTTGTCACGACTGATGTCTCGTCACTTCTCCTGTCTTGTCTCGACTCGTGTCTCATCACGTCTCATATCTCTTTTTCACTCATGTCTCGTCTCTCGTCAAGTCACATGCCTAGTCACTAATCGAGTCTCGTCCAGTCTCGTGTCTCGTCACATCTCGTGTCTCATCAAGCCTCGTGTCTTGTCACTAATCGAGTCTCGTCAAGTCCCGTGTCACATCACAACTCATGTATCGTCTCAAATCATGTCTCGTCACGTTTTGTGTCTCGTCTCGACTCGTGCCTCGTCACGACACGTGTCTCATCAAGTCTTGTATCTTGTCACTAATCAAGTCTCGTTAAGTCTCGTGTCTCATCACGACTCATGTCTCGTCATGTCTCATGTATCATTTCAACTCGTGTCTCATCAAGTCTCGTGTCTCGTCACTAATCGAGTCTCGTCAAGTCTCATGTCTCGTCACAACTCGTGTCTCATCACTTCTTGTGTATCGTCTCGACTCGTGTATTGTCATGTCTCATCTGATCCCGACTCGTGTCTCGTCACGTCTCATGTCTTGTCATATTTCGTGTCTTGTCACTTCTCGTGTCTTATCACGACTCGTGTCTCATCACGTCTCGTATCACGTCTCGACTCGTGTCTAGTCACGTCTCGTCCCTCATCAAGTCTCATAACTTATCAATGATTGCGTCTCGTCAAGTCTTGTGTCTCGTCACATCTCGTGTATCCTCACGTGTCGTATCTCATCAAATCTCGCATCTTGTCACTAATTGAGTCTCATCAAATCTCATGGCTCGTCACGACTCGTGTCTCATAATGTCTCATGTATTCTCTCGATGCGTGTCTCGTTATTTCTCATGTCTTGTCATGCCTCGTCTTCTCTACTCATGCCTTGTCACGTCTCGTGTCTCATCAAGTCTCGAGTCTCGTCTTGACTCGTGTCTCATCACGTCTCATGTCTCATCATGACTCGTGTCTTGTCACCTCAACTCGTGCCTCATAATGTCTCGTGTCTTGTCAACTCTCGTGTCTCCTCACGAATCGAGTCTTGTCAAGTCTTGTGTCTCGTCACAACTCGTGTCTCGTCAAGTCTCGTGTCTTGTGTCGACTCGTGTATCATCATGTCTAGTTGTCTAAAATCATGTCTCGTCACATCTCATGTCTCATCTCGACTCATGTCTCGTCACGTCTCACATCTAGTCTCAACTTGTGTCTTGTCACGTCTCGCGTCTCGTCTCGACTTGTGTCTCATCACTTCTCGTGTCTCGTCTCGACTCGTGTTTCGTCACGCCTCATATGTCATCTCAACTCATGCCTCGTCACATCTCGTGTCTCATCTCGACTCGTGTTTCGTCACGCCTCATATGTCATCTCAACTCGTGCCTCGTCATGTCTCGAGTCTCGCTGAGTCTCGTTTCTCGTCATTAATGGAGTCTCGTGAAGTCTTGTATCTCATCAATAATCGAGTCTCGTCTAGTCTCGTGTCTCGTCAAGTCTCGTGTATCGTCTCGACTCTTGCCTCATCACGTCTTGTGTCTTGTCTCGACTTGTGCCTCGTGATGTCTCATGTCTCGTCAAGTCTCGTGTCTGCTCACTAATCGAGTCTCGTCAAGTCTCGTGTCTTGTCACAACTCATGTCTTGTCAAGTCTCGTGTATCGTCTCAACTCAAGTCTCGTCACGCCTTGTGTCTCGTCAAGCCTCGTTTCTTGTCACTTGTGTCTCATCACGTCTCGTGTCTCGAAAAGTCTCATGTCTAGTCGCTAATCAAGTCTCATCATGACTCGTGTCTCATCATGTCTCGTGTTTCATCTCAACTCATGCCTCATCACGTCTCATGTCTTGTGAAGTCTCGTGTCTCGTCACTAATCGAGTCTTGTCAAGTCTCGTGTCTCGTCTCGACTCATGTATCATCTCAACTCGTGTCTCATCACGTCTCGTGTCTCGTCTTGATTCATGCTTCGGCAAGCCTCGTGTCTCTATACTTCTCGTGTCTCGTCACTAATCGAGTCTCGTCAAGTCTCTTGTCTTGTCACTAATCATGTCTTGTCAGTGTCTCGTCACTAATCGAATCTCGTGTCTTGTCTGGACTTGTGTCATGTCACGTCTCGTGTCTCGTCAAGCCTCGTGTCTCGTCACTAATCGAGTCTCATCAAGTCTTGTGTCTCATTACGTCTCGTGTATCGTCTTGACTCGTGTCTTGTCACGTCTCGTGTCTCGTCTCAACTCATGCCTCGACACGTCGTGTGTTTCATCCTCCTGTCTCCACACTAATCGAGTCTCGTCAAGTCTAGTGTCTCATCATGACTCGTGTCTCATCGAGTCTCATGTCTCATCTTGACTCGTGTCTCGTCTCGACTCATGTCCCAACACGTCTCTTGTCTCATCTCGACTTGTGCCTTGTCACATCTCGTGTCTCGTCTTGACTCATGCTTCAGAATGCCTCGTGTCTCTACACTTCTCGTGTCTCGTCACTAATCGAGTCTTGTCAAGTCTCGTGTCTCATCACTAATCGAATCTCGAATCTCGTGTCTCCTCACGACTCGTGTCTTGTCACTTCTCGTGTCTCATCTTGACTTGTGTCTCTTCACGTCTCATGTCTCGTCAAGTCTTGTCAGGTCTCGTATCTCGTCACAACTCATGTGTCATCACATCTCGTATCTTGTCGCAACTCGTGGTTCATCACGTCTCATCTCTCATCAAGTCTTGTGTCTCGTCACTAATAGAGTCTTGTCAAGCCTTGTGTCTCGTCACATCTCGTGTATCCTCTCGACCCGTGTCTCGTCACGTCTCATGTCTCATCACATGGGTCCCTGTCTCTCCACTCATGTCACGTTTTGTATATCACGTCTCATGTCTCGTCAAATCACTTGTCTCGTTACGACTCGTGTCACGAAACTTCGCGTGTCTCGTCTCGACTCAAGTCTCTTGTCAAATCACGTCTCGATACGTCTCATTTCTCGTCAAGTCTTGTGTCTTGTCACTAATCGAGTCTCTTCAAGTTTCATGTCTCATCTCGACTCGTGTCTCGTCACGTCTCGTGTAATGTCTCGACTCGTGCCTTGTCACGTCTCGTGTCTCTTCACGTCTCGTATATTGTCTCGACACGTGTCTCATCACTACTCGGTCTCCTCATGGTATCTCATCTTGACTCATGTCTAATCTCGACTCGTGTTTCGTCACGTCTCATGTCTAGTCAAATCTTGTGTCTCATCATGACTCGTGTCTCGTTACTTCTCGTATCTCATCATGACTAATGTCTCATCTCTTGTGAAGTCTTGTGTCTCCTCACTGGAGTCTCATCAAGTCTTGTCTCATCATGACTCGTGTCTCGTCAAGTCTCATATACCATCTCAACTCATGTTTTGTCACATCTCGTGCATCATCTCGACTCATGTCACGTCACATCTCGTGTCTCGTCAAGCCTCGTCTCATCATTAATCGATTCTCGTCAAGTCTCGTGTCCCATCATGTCTCGTGTATCGTCTCAACTCGTGTCTCATCATGTCTGTGTCTCATCTCGACTCGTGCCTCATCACGTCTCGTGTCTCGTCAAGTCTCATGGCTCGTCACTAATCGAGTCTCGTCAAGTCACGTGTCACATCACGTCTCGTGTATTGTCTCAAATCCTGTCTCGTCATGTTTCACGTCTCGTCTCAACTCATGCCTCGTCACGACTTGTGTCTCATCGTGTCTCACAGAGTCTCGTCAAGTCTCGTGTCTCGTGT
>NW_006408651.1:9521801-9522265 GCF_000296735.1 Chrysochloris asiatica | reverse complement strand
CCATGCTTTCTTGACTCCATATTAGAGGGCAGAACTACACATTGTAAGCAGTATTTAAAATTATTTAGAAGAAACATAGTTCAGGAGCCAGGCAATAAGAAAAGGAACCCTGGTAGCAAGTGGCTTACATGTTGGGTTGCTAACTGCAAGGTCAGCAGTTTGAATCCACCAGCCACTCCATGGGAGAAAAATGAGGTTTTCTGCTACGCAAATATTTACAGCCTTGGAAACCCTACATGGGGTCACTATGAATCAGAACCAACTTGATGGCACACCACCACTACTAACCTAGGTAACTAATAATTGTGTGTTTCAGTCCATGTAAGTGAATCTGTCTCAGGTAGCGGAATTTATCCTGCTTGTTCAAACTCCCTTTTCTTGTGGCCCATTCCCCTTGTTCCATTGCTGACTTAAGCCCCAGGATTGGCAACTTTGTTTGACACCCACTGCCATCTTTGTCCTTG
>NW_006408651.1:9500005-9501556 GCF_000296735.1 Chrysochloris asiatica | reverse complement strand
GGTTACTGAGTGTCTCCTGGTGGATGTGGTCTGGAGATAAACTTCCCTTTTCACTTGTAATGCCTAGCAGCTGGTATTGGCTCCTGTCCAGATGGTGGGCTATTATGGGGTATACTTGTATCTTGGTTATATGGACACGATAGCTATCTCTTCTTGGGTAAGGTAAGGGGAGAAAGCACCCACCCCCAGGAAAAAAGTGAGACCAAAAGGACCCAAACCAGAAACAATATAAAAGCAGAGACAAAAAACACCACTCAAAAACAAAAACAAAACCATAACTGACTGTCCAGTAGCCTTTGTTGTGCATGTCAGTGTTCGTGCACTGTAGAAACCTCCAGTCATGAGTGGGGGTGTCCACTCACTCAGGCTCCTCCTCTCAGCATCACCGTGGAGGTGCACAGATAGATATTGAGAAATTAATGGAAGAAAGATTGTCCACTATTTTTATTTCTGAAACTCAGTTAGGTATCTGCGTTTGCACAGTGTAATTCTGAAAACAGCTGTGTCCTTGTGTGCAGTAGTTAGTATTGGCTCTTGCATTTTATGTGGGGGTTTACAGAGTGCTCATATGGTTTGGCTGTATGGCCTCATCTGCTTTTTCTTGCTGGGTTGGCAGGAATAAAGGGTCCTACCCAGATCAACCTAGGGCTAGGTCCCAGAGTCAGTCACCATAAGAAGCCGCCAAAGGATCAGCCCATGGGACCAACGGGGCTCCTCCCAGGGACCTCCTCACTGTGCCATAGGAAAATTGTGGGCACAACGCTGAACCCTTTTGGGGATGTGCTCTCACCTGCCTGAAGGTGTCCAGTCTGGGTAGTGAGGGTGCAACAGGGTAGAGGAAGAAAGAAAAGTGAAAAAAAATCTGTAACACCTCTTTTTTCAGATGACATTCTGTGGTTTTTAGCAGTGCATCACTGTATTAGCATGGCTGCATCCCAGCCCTCTGACCTCAGCTCAGGCCAAGGGGGCTGTAGGGAGCGTACCGATGGATGCAGCAATCGCTTTAGCAATTGCCATATATTCCTTTCCATAGTCAGATTTCTCCACTGGTGGGCACAGGAAACTGGTGCCCAGCACCTTATACAAGATCCCAAACTCTGGGGCTGCTCCAGGAAGCGCCTTCTCTGTTTTTACCGCATCTCTGCCTAGGAGTCTCTCCTACCTGTCTCTACTGCACCAACCCCCTCATCTTTTTAATAGACGTTTGGAGTTACCTGATTTATACTTTAATCAGAATTTAAATCAGTACCTTTTCAAGCCACGTGGATTGTGATAGACACCCAGAGGGTGTATTTGGATTAGAGCTGGTTTTAGCAAACAGTCATTTAGAGGGTGGTGCCTCAAATGGGAGACTGACATAGCTGGCCTGTCAAAGCGTTTTCTCAGACAAAGAACCTTAATGAAAGACAAACTCTCTCATACAATCTTCTCATTATACAAATGAGAGAACTTTAGACCAGAAGGATTACAGTGATTTTCTTAAGGTTGCACTGCTTCTTGTGACAAGCAGTGTCTGTAAGCATGACACTAAATGGGATTGGTGAATCTATC
>NW_006408651.1:9477746-9499172 GCF_000296735.1 Chrysochloris asiatica | reverse complement strand
GTTTGAATTGCTGACCTTGGGGTTAGCAATCTAGTGTTTATCCTACAATGTTATCAGGGCTCCTTGTAGCTACATTAGGGAAGCTATATTATTATGGACTATTAACTGACAACCTCATTAGAGAGAAGTGGACATTATGATGGTATCTGTTAAAATGAATTTTCTCATCTGTAAAATGATAGTATCACAGTATTAGCACTTTATGCTTCTTTCTCCTTGAAACTCTGAGTCAGAGAGCCCCGTTGCTGTGATTCAAGATTCAGATACTTGTTTTAAAAAAAGAGTTGTTATTGAGTTGGTTCCGACTCATGGCAACCTCATGTATGTCAGAGTTGATATGTGCTCCCTTGGGCTCTTCAGGGATGATTTTTTGGGAAGGCAGATAGGCCTTTTTTCAAGTTACCTCCATGGGCTCAAGCTTCCAACATTTGCTTAGTAGACAAGTACGTTAAGTATTTGCACTACCCAGGGATTCTCAACACTCCTTAGGTCCATTAATTTGTGACAAAGGAGCACTTGCTTTGGAGTCCGAAGACTGACTCCTATTTCAGCCATTTACTTGTCTGATCCCTGGGTCTAGTCACCTCTCTGAACTCTGTTTTCTCACCTGTCAATTGGGAATAATGAGGCCTGCCTTATCTACCTCATGGGTTCCTCTTCTGAACCCCAGCATGCAGAAAAGGATTTGACTGACTATTTTCTCAGTTCTCCTGGATGGTATCATATGTTGGAAAGAAGTTAGTTCATTATGTGTGATGTGTCTGTCTGTATGTATGTGTCTGCCTTAGGGCTTTAAGGTTTAACTCTCTTCTGGAACCTCAGTCCAGAGATACAACTAACTATACAAAAAACTCTGTCTATAACTTGTTAACAATTATTGTTGTTGTTGTTATGTGCCTTGTTGAGTCGTTGTGTTCTTAGCGACCCTCTATAGACTTTCTGAGGAGTGGATGATGAGTTTGAACTGCTGACTTTGTGGTTCAAACCCACCTTGCAGTCCAGCACATTAATCCATAGCACCACACAATGAAAAAGATTATTTTTCTCTGTATCTAGTTCTTATCATTGGTACTGGTATATCCAAATCCGTTGCCTGAGAGTATGGTGGGAATCTGGTGGTCCCTGTTTTTTAAGGATGAAGTGGTATGACATTAGGCCCATGGACATGTTAGGGTGGTGTGGTATATGAATATGGGCTATCTGCTGTGGGTTAATGCGCTGGACTGCAAAGTTGGTTTGAACCACAAGGTCAGTGGTTCAAACTTAGCAGCCCCTCCTCAGAAACCCTAAGGCCGTTATGAGTCAGAACCAACTTGATGGCACTTAACAACAACAACAATGATCATTCTAACTAAGATCTCTGCTGTTCCAGAGTGACTTTGTTCCCCTCAAATTCACTCCTGTCTATGAAGAACTTCAGGCAATTAAAAACTAACTTGATTTGGGGTTGGCTGGCAAATAAAGTGAGACTCATAGGTTGTGTTGTTTGGTGCCAAGTTGGTACTGACTCATAGTGACTCTAAGCACTTTACTCATCATGATGCCTTTTTCCAGGGGGCCATCCTGGCTTCTAAGGAGCATTCTGGCTGTACTTCTTCCAACACAGATTTGTTTATCCTTTTGGCAGTCCATGGTACTTTGAATATTCTCCTCCAACAATATAACTCAAATGTATCAGTTCTTCTATGTCCTTCCTTATTCACTGACCAACTTTTACATGCATATGGGGTTTCTGAAAATATCATAGCTTGTGTCAGGCACACCTTACTCCTTAAACTGAACATCTTTGCTCTTGAACACTTTAAAGAGATCTTATATAAGCAGCAGATTTGCCAAATGCAGTGCATCATTTAATTTCTTGACTGATGCTTCCGTGAGTGTTGATGGTTGATCCAAGAAAAATGAAGTCTTTGATAACTTCAATCTTTTCTTTGTTCATTTGCCTTGATGCTATTTATTGGTCCAGTGGTGAGGAATTTTGTTGTCTTTACACTCTGAGGTGCAACCCATATGAAAGGTTATGGGGTTTTGATCTTCATCAGTAAGTATTTTATGTTCCTCCTGGCTTTGAGGAAGCAAGATTGTATCATCTGCATATCACAGGTTGTTCATGTGTCTTCTTCATATAATCCAGTTTCTCGAATTATTTGCTCAGTATGCAGATTGAATAAATATGGTGGAAGAATACAACCCTGGCACACAACTTTTGTAATTTTAAATCATTCTGTGTTCCCTTGGTCTGTTCCAACAACTGCCTCTTGGTCTGTGTACAGGTTTCTCATGAGCACAATTAAGTGTTTCTCTGTAATGTTGTCCATAGCTTGTCATGATCCACACAAGTGAAAGCCTTTACATAGTCAATAAAGCACAAGTAAACATCTTTCTGGTATTCTCTGTTTTCAGCCAAGAGCCATCTGATGTCACCAATTGTATCTCTCATTCCACGTCCTAATCTGAATCTGGCTTGAACCTCTGGAAGTTCTCTGTCAATGCACTGTTGCAGTCATTTTTGAATTAATTATCTTTAGCAAAATTTTACTTGCATGTGTTATTAATGACATTGGGTCAACTCTCTTTGGAATGGGCACAAATATGAATCTTTTCCAATCATTTGACTAGGTATCTGTCTTCCAAAATTCTTTGCATAGGTGAGTGAGTGCCTTTGGTGTCACATCAGTTTGTTTCTAGATTTCAATTTCTATTCCATCAATTCCTGAAGCCTCATTCTTTGCTGATGCCTTAAGTGCACTTTGGATTTCTTTCTTCAATATCTTTGGCTTTTGATCATTTTCACAATGTTAAGCCTTCCTATCCATGAACATGGTGTGTTGTTCCTTTTATGTAAGTCTCTTTTCTTTTCCTGTAGTAGTGCTTTATAGTTCTCTTTGTATATGTCTTTTGTATCTCTGGTTAGGTTTGTGATTATATATATATGGTGTTGGATTCTATTGGTTAGGATTTTGTTGAGGATTTTTGCGTGGATGTTCATTATGGATTGTTGTTGTTGTTAAGTGCCATTGAGTTGATACCAACCCATAGTGACCCTGTATAGGGTTTCCAAGGAGAAGCTGATGAGCTTGAACCACTGACCTTGCAGTTCAGACAACTTTGCAGACTGGCACATTAACCCACAGTGCCACACCAGGACTCATGATGGATACTGGTCTGTAATTTTGTTTTTCAATACTGTCTTTGCCTGGCTTTGGTATCAGGGTTATGCTTACTTCATAAAATGAAGTATTCCATTCTTTTCTATGTTCTGGAATTGTTTGAGTAGAATTGGTGTCAGCTTCTCTCTGAATATGTGGTAGAATTCTCCAGTGAAGCCATGTGGGCCAGGGCTATTTTTTTGCTGAGTGTTATTTTTGTACGATTTGTTCAATTTCTTCTTTTATTATAGGTTTGTTCAAAATTTCTCCCTTAATCTGTGTTAGTTTATGTAGGACGTGTCTTTCTAGATATTTCCATTTCTTCTAGGAATGTTTTCAAATTTGTTGTAGTACAGTTTCTCATTGTTGTTGTTGTTAAGTGCTGTCGAGTCGGTTCTGACCCTTAGCGATCCTGAACCAGGTTTCTGAGGCTGTAAATCTTTATGGAAGCAGAAAGCCTCCTCTTTCTCCCGTGGAGCTGCTGGTAGTTTCGAACTGCTGACCTGGCAGTTCGCAGTCCGATCCGTAACCACTACGCTACCAGAGCTCCTTACAGTTTCTCATAATATTCCATTATTATCCTTTTTATTTCAGTTGGTTTTGTTGTGATGCTGTTGATTTCATTTCTTATTTGTGCTATTTGCATTTCTTTTTCTTTGTAAACTTTGCTAGTCAATTTTGCTAATCATTTTTAAGAACCAATTTCTAAACTTAATTTTGTCTTATTCTCTTTTCTATTTCTGTATTAGTCTTTATTTCCTTTCTTGTACAGACTGTAGACTTTTTAAAGTGCTCTTTTTCTTATTGTTGGAGTTGTTGAGTTAAGTTACTAAGTTTTGGTTCATCCTTTTTTGATGTGTATGCTTTTTGCTATAAATTGACCTCTGAATAATGCTTTTACTGTTTTCATTCTCATTTGCTTCTAGAAATTTTTTTTAGTTCACATACCATTTCTTCTAATACTCAATAGTAGTTTTGTTGTTGTTGTTTGAAATAGGGTGTTATTCAATTTCCACATATTTGATTTTATTTGCTGCTCTTCCTTTTCTTATAATTTTATAATGTTGTGATCTGAGAAGATAACTTGTGTTTTTCAATGTTTTAGAATTTATTGAGTCTTGCTTTATGGTCTTTCTTCTGGTGAATTACCCATGTGCACTAGAAAACAACATGTATTGCATTGTTCTATGCAATATGTTCTATACATGTCTATGAGGTCAAGTTAGTTGATCTTGTTCTTTACATCTTCTGTATCTTTGCTGAGTTTCTTTCTAGTTGTACTGTCCTTCATTGAAAGTGGTGTGTTCAAGTCTTCTATTACTATTGTGGAATTATCTGTTTTTCTTTTCAAGTCTGTTAAAGATTCCTGTATATATTTTGGGACTCTTTCACCAGCGTTATGCCTTCTCACTGGATATGTACATAATACCCCCGCCCCTTTTTTTTATGTCAAAAATTAATATTGTTACTGCTGTTGTTTTTTGGTTGTCATTGTTTTTAAGTGCTGTCAAGTCAGTTCCAACCCATAGCAACCCCGTATAAGATTTCTGAAGAGTGGCTGGTGGGCTTAAACCATCAGCCTTGCAGTTCAAACTGACTTCGCAGTCCACCGCATTAACCCACAGTGTCACACCAGAACTCCATTAACTTGGTGGCAATTAGTTTGCTATTAATTACTTTTTCCCATAATTTGATCTCTTTAGTTTCTTTTTATCTTTGTGTCCAAGGTTTGTCTATTGTAGGCGGCATATTGATGAGTCCTGTTTTTTATCCATCTGCCACTGTCTTTTTCTTGACTGTGCATTTAATCCATTTATATTCATTGTAATTAGTGATAAGAATTACTGCTGTAATTGCTTTTTATTTTTTTATTGTGGTATTGATGATTTCTTTTCTCCATATATTTTTCTGTGGCGAATTAATTTTGTTATTGGATTTTTTGCATTGTGGTTAGTTTTGTGTTTATTAAGTCCTTATGATTTTCTCTTTTTTTTGGTTAGAAGGTTTATAAATTTTCTTTGTGGTTACCCTGTAATTTATTTTTCTCTTCCTAAATTTAAAAGCCTTGGTGTGGCACTGTAAGATAAGCACTGGGCTGCTAACTATAAGGCTCATGGTTCAAACCAACCAGCCAATCCTTGGACATACTACACAGGGTCACTACGAGTTGGAGCCAATTCGATGGCATTTAACAGCAGCAAGTTTAAAATAGTCTATTTTATCTTGATATCATTTTTATTTTCTCACCACTTGGAGGTTCTGTGATTATACCACTTTTTATATCTTTTTGCTCTGCACTTGTAGGTTAAAGATTGATGCATCTGGTTCTCTATTTTCAATTGTGTCACTTAATTTTATTTTTGAGAATTCTTCTTCTGAAGTGGTTTCTGAGTGTTTTTGTCATGTGTCTCAATCTCAAGTGGTTGTCTGATATTGTTGATTCTCTCTGTCTGAAGGATTTACTTTAGCATTTCTTGTATGGCTGGTCTGGTTTTTATAAATTCTTTTAATTTCTATTTATCTGCAAATATTCTAATTTTACCATCATATTTGAGGGAGAGTTATGCTGGTTGTATTAGGCTGACAATTTTTTTCTTTCAAGATTCCATAAATGTTATCCCATTATCTCCTTGCCCACATGGTTTCTGCAGAGATATCAGAGCTTTGTCTTATTGGTTGTCCTTTGTATGTAGCAGGTTGTTTTTTCCTGGGCTTCTCTCAGGATTCTTTCTTTATTTTTGGTTTTAGAAGTTTGGTTATTCTATGTCTTGGTGACTTTCTTTTTAGGTCGAACTGTATGGGATTTGTTGAGATTCTTGGATGGATGTCTTTTCATCTTTCATGATTTTACTTGATTTTAGGGAAATTTTTACTAACAAATCTTCAACAATTCTCTTTGACATTTGTTTGGCTTTGCCTCTTTTTTTTTTTTTTTTCTTAGAATTCTTTATAGTGTCCCACACAATTCTTAGACTTTTTCAGTTTTCCTCATACAAATTGGTGTCAGTGGATTTGTCCCTTAATTTGCCAATTCGTTATTTAATTGATTGATTTTACCCTTTTGTCTTTCCAAAGTATTCTTATCTCTGAAATGAGTGTTAATCTTGTGGATTTCTAATTGCTGTTGGTCTTGTATCCTTTTTCTGAATTCTTCTAGGGTGTTGTCTGTGTTTTCCTTAATTTTATTTGTGGTTTTGAGCTTTTGATAGGATTTTTTTGTTGCTAAGTGCTGTTGAGTTGGTTCCAACTCATAGTGACCTGTTCATAGGAGTGGCTGGTGAGCTTGAACTGCTGACCTTGCAGTCCAGCATATTAACCTGCAGGGCCACACCTTGGAAGGATATGCATTATCTATGTATGTATTTATATTAATTATCTTTTGAATTCTTTATCAGGTAGTTCTACTACATGTGCTGCATTCAGATTTCCAGGTTCATTATTTTGGTCTCTTGCTTGCACTACCTTTTCTAATTTCTTTATTTGATTTGTAGTTGTCTGTTTTGTTTGAGACATTTTGGAGTTGTTGTATTTATTTGTTGATTATGTATATGTTGGCTTATTACACCCTGATTTCTTGTTTTGCTTTGTTTTGATATATCTGGGCAGGTATGGTGGCATATTACTTTGGACACTAGTTTGTCAGTACTGGTCCATGTCCTTACTGTTTCTAGGTGGATGGAGTGTGGGCATGGGTCTCTGCTTACTGGTCATAAAGAGCAACTGTAGGAGGGGTGAACGATGTTGCTAAGCATTTGTTGTTGATCTAGTAGGGCAGCAGTGAGTGGTGGTAATTGCCTATTGGGTAGGGTGGCAGATGTATTAGGTATAACTGACTAGTGGGGTAACAATGTCTTCCTCTCACCAGATGGAACAGAATAAAAAAATAAGAATTTTTTTTTTTTTTTTTAAGGAGGAGGTTGAGAAAACAATGAATACAAATTAAAGAAGGGAAACAGGAAAAAACAAACCAATATAAAGGAATAAAAAGTGGAAAAAAGAAAAATGGGAAAAACAAACAAAACAGAAACTAAAAACAAAAAAGTGTCACAGCAATGTTGCATATTGTATCTTTGGGTGGGGCAGGGTCCTGGCCCCTGGTCCACACATCTGTGTTCGTGTGAATGGCAGTAGCCACAGGCATAAGTCTTGAGTTCCCTGGTAGCACAATTTGTCAATCCCATGGGTGTCACAGACATGAGACTGAGTGTACTTGGGAATGGGTACAATGGGCGGTCTCTTGTGAGCCCAGCAAACTGGTGGGTGTGGAGTGCCAGGGAGTTATCCCTAGCCACCAGGTTGGTGAGGGCTGGAGGCAGCCTTACCCCTGGTCACCAGGAAGGTATGGTGGGGAAAACTGGAGGAAAAACCACTTCTCTAGTTACAGTTCACTGGCCTGGCCTGGTGTACTTCTTAGTTGTTGTTTGTTGTTAAATGCCGTTGAGTCAGTTATGACTCATAACGACTCTGTATAAGGTATCTGAGGAGCAACTGGTGAATTTGAACCACTGACCTTGCAGTTTAAACTGACCTTGTGATCTATCACATTATCCTGCAGTGCCACACCTGGACTGCTGGGTGGGTATAGCCAATTATCCAATTACTGTCCAGACCCAGTCAAGGGGGATGTGCCTGAAGTCCAGCTTCTCCAACCGCTACCCGATTGGTCTTCTCCTCTGTGAACACTTAGCCTAAATGACTAGGGCTGTCTACTAGAGTTGTTTTATCCTTTTCACGGACACTGTGGTCCTCACTCTATAGTCACTTGTACCTGCTTCAGTGCACTTTCATCTCTTAGATCAATTTGCATTCTGTTCATCTTGTTTCATTTAGGAGCCCCACACACTGTGTCTCTGTTCCAAAAAGAACTCCATGAAGAAAAGGAACTTTTCTCAGCCATGTGTTGCCAACTGTGTCTCAAAATGGCCAGATGTATCCTGGGCCCATTCCGTCCCTCTCATCTGAGGCTCAGAATTCCAGGATTATCATATGTTTGTGTTTCACTCATTTTTTCAGGTGTCTGTTGTAGAGGGATTAGGTTGAGTGCGTTGCCAGGATAACATCTTGTCTCCATCCCACTTTGTTGTTATTGTTTTTAAGTGCCATCGAGTCAGTTCTGACTCATAGTGACTCTGTATAGGGTTTCTGAGAAACAGCTGGTGGGTTTGAACTGTTGACCTTATCCTATATATAGTGCCACACCAGGACTCACCAATCCACATTAGGTGATCTTAAAGATACTAATGGTTATTAATTTAATAAGTAATTGCTTTAAAAGCAATCAAACATCATCCTCTAACAGTTCATCTCCATACTTAAACATTGTTGTTTGCTAAGTGTATCAAATAGGTTCTGACCCAGAGCAACCCAGTATAGGGTTTCCAAGGAGCAACTGGTGAGTGTTGGAGCACCAACCTTGTAGTTCAAGCCAAACTTGCACCATATCAGGACTACTTAAAGAAGGGCAAAGAGGTTGCCAGTAATATCCTGGTTTCTGCAGGCCTTGGAGAATCAATTTAAGAAGACCTTCTTGGGAGCTCTCTCAAGTTCTCTCAAATCAGTTCAGCATCAATCGGAAACCAAATTCCTCTTTTTATGAACTGAGCATGTGCCCTTTCTTCCAGGGTCTGTAGGTAGAAGCTGCTGAAAGGAGTTGAGTCTCCAGGAACTTTTTGCCTTGACTGATCACCCTTGCATCTTGGGACTAAGACATCTCCTGCCTGGCCTGGCCAGAACACCGATAATTCATAGTCTATAAAAGTAGTAATTTTGGTCACACACGGCCTCTGTTTGTGAGACTGTGGAGTGGGCCAGAAGGTAAGTTGTTGGGAATTCTCATGATTGGGAAGATCTCAGCAGAAGGGTAAGGAGGCAGAGAGGTCAGAGCAAGGTCTTGTGGAAGCTTTCCCTGGGGCCATGTGAAGCCTATATTTAGTGTGTCTTTACTGGTGCCATATTTCAAATGAAGCCATTTCACTGCTCTCCCAGTTAATGTTTCCAAACGTCATTAGGAGTGGTCGTAATTTAGGCATTCACTTCTTCTATTATGATCACTATTATCTATCACATAGAAGCAATTCAGTGTTCAGTGGTTGGAGCACAGGCTGCTTACGCTCAAATCCTGTCTGTTCCACTCACAAGCTTTGTGATCTTTTGTAAGTTACTTAACTTCTCTGGGCCTAAGTTCATGATCTGAAATAAGGATAATAGTAATAACCCCACAAAAATTTTATAATTAGCAAATACTCAATTAAAATCTTAGGGTGAGGGTAAATCCAAAAGCATTGCTACAAAATCGTAGGAAATCTTTATTAAACAAAAATATCAAAATGTGAAGTAATTGCTTCTCAACCTCTCCTCCATATAGCTTCATACACATCTGGAGACAGTATTTCCACCTCTTTCACATTTCTCCAAAGAATTCTGTGCTCTTCAATTTCTATCACTTCAAAATGGCAGCTAAAACATTCTTGAGGAACTCAAATTAAGTTCCTTGAAATGGTCTTTGAATTTGGGAAGTAAAACGAAGTCTGAAGGGTCAATATCAGAGCTGCAGAGTGGATAGAGTAAAGTTATACAATGAAATTCTCATAGGATAGCCCTTGCTACCCTTGAAGAATGAACAGGTGCATTGTCGTGATGGAAAAAAGAAATTCCTCAGTGCAACTTTCCTGACCTTTTTCCTCATCAATTAGTTTTCCAACTTCAAACTTATCCCTAATAACTCCCTGTGATCACATTATGTCCTTCAAGAAAATGTATCAAGATTACCCTCTTGGGATCTAAAAGAATAATCACCATTACGCTATACTCTCTGTCTTGAATTTAATTGGTCCAGCAGATCCCCTCGGATGTCACTGTTTTGATTGGACCTATGCACTGTACCACAAGGTCAATGGTTCAAACTCACCAGAAACCTTATATAGGGTTGCTGTGAGTTGGAACCGACTCAGTGGCACTTGACAATAACAACAATTTTGAAGGCACCCTAACAAGACTAAGACAAGGTGTATTACTGAAAGAACTTGTCTGCAGCCTTCCAGAGGTATGTTTAAACATGTTTTGCTTTGAATAAACCCCAGGAATGTATGAACCAGAATTGTAGTTAGCAAAAGATTTACCTTCATACTACTGTGATCATCCTTCTGGTGTGGCTCCATTGGACTGTCTTCACCATCGTCAGCATGGTGAGCACAAAGACGATGGCTAGTTTCTGTAGTCTGAACATCTCTTATAGTTTACTTTGTTCATCCAATAAGTACTTTTATTGAGTACTGATGTTATGCCATGCCTGGTGCCAGGTGTGGGAAATAATGATGAGTAAAGTCTGCCTTAGCTCCTGTTCTTGACAAGCCTACAGCTCTCATACACCAAGTGCTCAAGAAATATTTGCTGAAATAAATGGATTTTTACTGCTGGTGTGCCTCTGTAAATAACAATCTCTACAGGATAGAGCAATGAAAAAGGGCTGAGCCTTTGTAGCCTGAAAGATCTGAGTTCAAATCCTGGCTCAGTGACTTCTTAGCTTTCTTCACTTCTCTGTTCATCATTCTCCTCATCTGTAAAATGGAGATAATAACCGTAGTTGCCTCAAAGGCTTGACATAAATGCTTAGTACTAAACAGCTTCTGATGTCCTCTAGACATGACACACAGCTTATGGAGACACCTCTGTCCTTATCCCTCCAGAACTTCTGTGCTGGTCAAATCAGAGTCTGAGGGTCGGAAGTTAGGCGCCAAATTAATTTATTTTCTCATTTGCTCACCCAGTACTTGCTGAGCTCATACTATATGTTAGGATTGTTCTAGGCCCTGGACATATTGCAGTTGACAGTCAAAATCCTTGCTTTCAAGAAATTTATATTCTAAGGATCATCATAAAACAAATGAGTACTAGAATTCACCTGTGTTAAGAACATAGTGAACAAAACACAGTTCTTCAAATGGTAATGATTTTGATTAGGATTGTGGTAGGTTCCCTGTGCTGGGATTTTGGTTGGGACATTCTCTAACACACTATTTGTCATTTCTAGGGAAGGATGTAGGCCATCAGGGCCCCGTAGATCTACTTGGGTGCAGGGAAGTCTGGAACTCCCCGTCCTAGGTTATTCTGAAGGCTTTCCATACATGTATAGGAAACCAAGAACCAGAGGTAGAAGCACCGGCCTTGACCAGGGAGTGGGACACTGGGAGACTATGAGCTTCCCAGGTATAGGTCATGGTCAGAAGAGCCTCTGAGATGAAGTAGAAAATTTGGTACCCTTTCCAACCCCCTTGTTTCAAGAGGAGAAAGGAAATGGGACTAGGAAAGAGGAGAGGCTGACTCTTGCTCTTTCTTCCTTAAGGATCTGGAGCCTTGTGCTTCTGTTCAAATAATTACTTCTTTAGTAACAGTCTTTCTCAAGGAACTCTGGTAGTGTAGTGGTTACGAATTGGGCTGCAAACCTTAAGGTCAGCAGTTTGAAACTTCCAGCCACTCTGTGGGAGAAAGATGAGGTGGTCTGCTCCCCTAAACATTTACAGCCTCAGAAACCCTGCACAGGGTCGCTATGGGTTGGAACCGATTTGATGGCACTTAACAACAACAACAATAGTGTTTCTCATTATGTGATTAGTTTCTGAAGGCAGTGACCACATCTGTCTGCCTTGTTTGCTGTTGTACTTAATAAATGTTTGTTAAATTGAACTGAATTATATGTTTTTTCAGGGTTAAAATCACCAACCTATTGCCATCAAGTCCTTTCTGACTCATAGTAAACCTAAAGGACAGAATGGAATTTCTCCATAGGATTTCCAAGGCTGTACTGATGTGGTCCTGGTGTGGCGCTGTGGGCCAATGCACTGGACTGCAAATTCTCTTGAACCACAAGATTGGTGGTTCAAGGTCACCAGCCTCTCCTTAAAACCCTATACAGGGTCACTGTGGGTCTGAACAGACTAGATGAAACTTAATAACAACAACTGGTGTGATGCTGTAGGATCAACATCAGACTGCGAACCACAAGGTTGGGAGTTCAAACCCAACTGCTTCTTGGAAACCCCATACAGGGTCGATATGAGTTGGAACTGCCTCAACAACACTTAACAACAACTCTATACAGCCACTCTGTAGGCTTTCTGCTCCCACAAAGTTTTTTAAAAACCTTGGAAACCCTATACAGGGTCACTATGAGTCAGAACCGACTTGATGACACTTAACAACAACAACAACAACAACTCTTTATATAAGCAGACTGCCACATTTTTCTCCCATGAAACTATTGGTGGGTTTGAACCTCCAACTTTTCAGTTGACAGCCAAACACTTTGATCACTTTGCCACAAGGGTTCTTTTTTTCAGGGCTGCCGTTTGAACAACAAGGTCAGTGGTTCAAGCTCACCAGTAGCTCCTTGGAAACCTTATACAGGGTCGCTATGGGTCGGAACTGACTCGACAGCACTTAACAACAACAACAACAACTACTACTAAATGAAAAGTGTATTTGGGGGCTGTAGTTTTTCCATAGGGATTTATTGAATGGTCCCTGTCACAGGTTGGGTGCTACAGGAAGCAGAGTCAGGGATGGAGTTTAGCTTGAAAAATACTTATTAAGGAATCACTTAGGATCCACATCTGTGGAAGGAAGCAGAAGGCTGAAGATTTGGTCAGAGGGAGACATCACACTGTGTAGTGGAGGCCCAACTACAGCCTCAGCTTCCTCTGTTGCTCCATATATCTGAACCTACTGGAGTCTTGGAACATGAAATATGTCACAGAGTTGATAGCCTGTGAGGCAAAGGGTCTCACCTTTTGTGCCTCCATTCCAGTCAGTTCCTGGTTAATGTCTGTAGAGTAAGGAAGCTTGAAGTGGGGGCAGAGCGCAATTATCCCAAAATGGGGGCAGTTGTCAGCTAACACTCTCAACAGCTAGAAGAATGGAAACACCACCAGGAAATGTCATGGGCTGAGGAACCCACAGACTCCACAACAATTCTTTCCCGTATTGGTCACCATGCCCTTTCCTTAAATGTTTGCGCCTTGGTGCCAGTTTTCCTTTATGGAGTAAAGAATGTAGTGGTTGTTCTTATTCATGTGAGCCTCTGTTTAATAAAATAAAATGTTGCCTGGTTCTTTGCAATATTCATGATCACTAGCATCTTTGAGTTTAGCACTGTTGTATGTTATGTTGTGATTTATAAGATTTTGATTGGTGGATATTTGGAAATAGATCACCAGGCCTTTCTTCCTAGTTGTCTTCATCAGGGAACTCTTCTGAAACCTGTCCACCACGAGTTACCCAGATGATATTTGAGGTACTGATGGTTTAGTTTCCAGCATCATAGTCAACATGTGAGCCACCACAGCATGACAAACTGACAGGTGGTGGAGAGTAAAGAATAGGGTTGGGGGATCACATAGCTGTAGGCTGCAATTCTGTTCCCATTTCTTGAAACTGTCCACATTGGATACTTAACTGTTTTAGACTCAGTTTTCCTGATTGTAAAATGGGGATGATTGCACTAACCTTGGGTTGTGAAGAACTGGTATTTGTTAAATGGTCTTCACAGTGTCTCCTTTCTCGTCTCTCACTTTCCCCTCTCACAGCTACACAGCGTAAACTCTTGTCTTCCTGCCAAAGACCTTCAGAGCTCTGAGGACTGTGGTTCTGCTTTCCTTAGCTTCCGTCTTGCCTACTTCTTTTTTGCTAATGTGATACTACTGTTCTCTGGGAGACTCCCTGTTTATGATGATTCCTCTAACAGAATGTTCCCTTCCATCTACGGTGGTCTGATGAGGGCAGAGAGCACCAGAGCCTCTTTGTTCTCTTGGTCAAACACTAAGCTTAAACAATTGCATTAACTTTTTCTTACTAGGTTAGGTCTGCTATCTAAGATTGTGTTAGTTTTTTTTTTGTTTTAAAATGCCTTTACAGATGATGTCTTGGCAGAAGTACAGCTAGAATGCTTCTTGGAAGCGAAGATGATGAGACTTTTTTTTAAATGTACTTTGGACATGTTATCAGGAGGGACAGAGCCTGGAAAGGACATCATTCTTGGTAAAGTAGACCATCAGTGAGAGAGAGGAAGACCCACAGTGAGATGGATTGACACAGTGGCTGGAACAGTGTGTTCAATCATAGCAACAATTGTGAGGATGGGACAGTACCAGGCAGTGTTTTATTCTGTTGTGTAGAGGGTTGCTATGAGTTGGAACAGACTCAATGGTACCTAACAGCAACAACAGGTAGCAATAGGTAGCAACAGAATCTAGAGCTTTTCAGGGTATGCCAATATGTTTCTCCTGATCCCTTCTCAGATGTCTACAGATGTGTTTGGGATTGCATTGCCTTTTTCAGACAGCTGAAGTTCCACAGCAACACATAAGGGGCTTCAAAAGTTCATGGAACAATGCAATAGAAAGATAATGGATTTTTCCACAAACTTTTTGAAGTTCCCTTGTATTTCAGAGCCAGGTCCCACCCTTCAAGTACTGTGTGTATCGACTCAGTTTGTGGAGTTAAAATCTGAATCTGTAAAAGAGGAGTTTACAATGATGAATTAATGGACTAAGTGGAAACGTTTATAGCTATGCAAGCTGACCCCAGAGATTCAGAGATGCCTCTTAGATTCTCAGGAGTTTAGTTCCAATAAGCTCTCCTAGTAACTTACTAAGCTACTGTTCCCACTTGAGATGTACTGCTCTGCAGTGCGTGCTTCTGGAGATGGGAGTTTTCCTCCTTAGGTCTTAATCCAGCTGCAGATGGACCAGATGTTGTTATTATAAAACCCCTGAACATCTGAATGTTAGAAATGACTCTAAAGTCTTAGTTCTCTCCAAGGACAAGTGGCATTTCCAGTCTTCCAATCTTTGTAATTTATGATTTCTCTTCCCCATTCTACAAATCTCCCCAAGCCTCACCAGATGCCTGAAGCCTAGGTGGGCTGCCTGAACATGTAGGCCTCCCTCTCTCACCAACCTATCTGCCCCTCCAGATCCATCCCAGGAGGGGAATCTCTCACTTTTCAAAGAATAAATCTGTAAAAGAGGCAACATTTCCAGAGCAGTAAATCTTTGCTGTGTGTGCGGGCCTGCATGTGTGCTTATGTATTATGGGGTCTGGGTCCCATGTGCATATCTGTAGGTCTGCAAAGAGGAGAATAGAGCTGATAGCATTATGCTGTTGTGTGCCATTGCATTGGTTATGAGTCATAGAGACTTTGTATACAGTTTCTGAAAGTGACCTGTGGGTTTGAACTGCTGACCTTGTGGTTACCAGCCCAGTGCTTATCTTGCAGCACCACACCAGAGTCTTTTATTTATTTTAAACTTTTTGTTGTGAATTGAGTGAAGGTTTACAGACAAGATCATCAGTTTTACATTCAACTTTGTTTCATCTCAATGATTGCAATCCCCTCCATGCAACAACAGTTAATTCTAATTCCTTCCAGTGATTACCCATGTACAAATATCATCTTTCAAATTCTTACATATTTGTGGGATATATACTTCCTCCCATACCCATTCAGCCTGTGTCTGTGTCCATGTATTTATATACAGAACACTGTTATTTCAAGATTTTTTTTATATATCACTATTTATCTTTCTCCCTTTGAGTCCATGCCATGACTTTCTGTGTCTTCACCTATCTTCATCATTCTTCTGCCAACCTTCCTCTTCTTGTATACTGCTCTCCTTGTCACTCGCTACCCATCAGCTGCTCCTGGGAAGCCTTATACATGGTCACTGTGAGTCAGAAGTGACTGGACAGCACTTAACAGCAACACTCCTCTAGCCAGTGAATTACTCTCGCTTTCCTTCCACCCCTTGTAACCATCAAAGAATGTTTCGTTTAGTATGAAAAACTTTTCTTGAGTTTTTATAATAGTGGTCTCATACAATATTTGTCCTTTGTTATTGATTTATTCCACTCAGGATAATGTCCCCTAGGTTCATCCATGCTATGAGGTGTTTCACATATTCATTGTTGTTCTTCAGTGTTGCATAATATTCCACTGTGTGCATGTACCAACATTTGTTTTTTCACGTTTCCATTGATGGGCATTTAGGCTGTCTCCATATTATTACTATTGTGAATAGTGCTGTGATGCATATTGGTGTGTGTATATCTACTTGTGTCATGGCTTTTACTTTTTGTGGATATATACCAAATAGAGGGATTGCTGGGTCATAAGGTATTTCTATTTTCAACTTTCTGAGTTGCTTTTAGGATTCCTTCCTTGTCTTTTATTTTGGAGAGTCTGATTATGATATATGTCTTGGTGATTTTCTTTTGGGGTCTATCCTGTTTGGGGTTTGGTCATCTTCTTGAATGGTTATCTTCATGACTTTCATGATATTTGGGAAATTTTCTTTTAATAGCTCTTCAACTATCTTTCCTGTGCTTTTCTTTGTCTCTTTCTGTTCTAGAATTCTACTGAAACATAAGTTATTCCTCTTCATGTTGCTCCACATGAATCTTAGGTTTTCTTCAGATTGTTTTCATTCTTTTTTCTGATTGTTCCTCTAGCTTACTAGTATTGAGAGATTTCTCTTCAAGCTCACTCATTTGGGATTCCATTGATTCAAATATACTCCTTTGCCCTTTCTATGTGTTGTCCATTTCTGAAATCTTAGTATTAGTCTTCTGGATTTTGGTTTACAGGTTTTGTATTGTCTCCAATTCTTTGTCTATTTTGTTTGCTTGCTCCAGCAGTGCTTTCTTGAATACTTCCTTTTTTTCCCTACCTTTCTGTCAATCCTTTGGAATATCATTCCCTGGAAAATATGGCTTTGGTGATAAATAGAAACAATTCTGGGGATTGCATGATCAAATTTTACAAGACCAATAACTTCTTCATTGAAAATACCTTCTTTAAACAACATAAAATTGACTTTATATACATGGACCTCATCTGATGGAATACACAGAAATCAAATTGACTACATCTGTGGAAAGAGACAGTGGGAAAGCTCCATATTATCATTCAAAACAAGGCCAGGGGCTGACTGTGGAACAGATCATCAATTGCTCATATGCAAGTTCAGGCTGAAGTTGAAGAAAATGAAAACAAGTCCACAAGAACCAAAATATGACCTTGAATATATCCCCTCTGAATTCAGAGATCATCTGAAGAGCAGATTTGATCCATTCGACTCTTAAGACTGATGACCAGAAGAGTGTAGGATGACATTAAGAACATCATACATGAAGAAAGCAAAAAGTTACTAAGAAGACAAGAAAGATTCAAAAGAACAAAATGGATGTCTGAAGAGACTCTGAAACTCACTCTCTAGCATAGATATGCTAAAGCAAATAGAAGAAATTAGGAGGTAAAAGAGCTTAACAGAAAATGTCAATCATATAATCATATATGCAAAGACCTGGAGATAGAAAACCAAAAGGGAAGAACATGCTCAGCATTTCTCAAACTGAATGAACAGGAAAAAAAGAAAAAAAAAAAAGTCTCAACTTACAACACTGAAGAATTCTTTGGGCAACATATTGAATGATGCAGTAAATGTCCAAAAAAGATGGAAGGAATACAGAGTCACTGAACCAAAAAGAAATTGTCAATGTTCAAGCATTTCAAGAGGTAATGCATGATCAAGGGCCAATAATTCTGAAGGAAGAAGTTCAAGGTGCATGGAAGGCACCAGGAATTGATAGAATACAAACTGAGATCTTTCAACAAACTGATGTGGTACTGGAAGTACTCACTCATCTATGCAAAGAAATTTGGAAGACAATTACCTGGCAAATTGATTGGAAGAGATCCATATTTGTGCCCATTCCAAAGAAAGGTGGCCCCATTGGATGCAGAAATTATAAGACAACATTCTTATTATCACATGCAAGGGAAATTTTCATAAAGATAATACAAAAAGACTGCAACCATATATTGACAGAGAACTTCTAGAGGTTCAGTCTGGATTCAGAAGATGTGGCATGAGGCATATCATTGCTGAAGTCAGATGGGTTTTGATTGAAAGATGAGAAAGATGTTTATACACCAGAAAGATGTTTACCTGTGCTTTATTGATTACACAAAGGCTTTTGATTGTGTTGACTATGACAAGCTATGAATAAAATTGCCTAGAATGACTATTCTGGAACACTTGATTGTGCTCAGGAGGAACCTGTACTTAGACCAAGAGGAAGTTGTTTGAATAGAACATGGGATCAGCGAATATTTTAAAATTAGGAAAGGTGTGCACCAGGGGTGTATTCTTTCATCATACTTATTCAGTCTTTATACTGAGCTGATAGTCTGAGAAGCTGGATTATATGAAGAAAAATGTGGCATCAGGATTTCAAGAAGACTCATTAAAAACTTGTGATATGCAGATGATACAATCTTGCTTGCTGAAAGTGAAAAGGATTTAAAATACTTATTGATGAAAATCAAAGACCATGGACTTCGGTATGGGTGCACCTCAATATAAAGAAAGCAAAAATCCTCACCACCGGACCAATAAACAACATCCATATAAATGGAGAAAAACTGGAGGTTGTCAAAGACTTCAATTTTCTTGGATCATCCACCAACACTCATTGAAGCAGTAGTCTAGAAATCAAATGATGTATTGCATTAGGAAAATCTGCTGCACAAGACCACTTTAAAGTGTTCAAGAACAATCAGTTTGAGGACTGAGGTGTGCGTACCCAAGCCATAGTATTTTCAGTAACTTCATATGCATGTGAAAGTTGGACAGTGAGTAAGGAAAACCATAGAAGATTTGATGCATTTGAGTTATGGTGTTGGAAGAGAATATTAAAAGTACCTTGGACTGCCAAAAGAATAAACCAATTTGTTTTGGCAGAAATACAGCTAGAATGCCCCTTAGAATTCAGGATGACCAGACTTCAAATCTCATACTTTCTTTGGACATATAATCAGGAGGGACCACATTTGGTAAAGTGGAGAGTTAGAGAAAATGAGGAAGACCCTCAATAAGATGGATTGGCATAGTGGCAGCAGCAATGGGCTCAGGTGTAACAAAAATTGTGTGGTTGACATGTGACTTGGCAGTGTTTTGTTCTGTTGTGCATAGTGTCACTATGAGTCAGTACCAACTTGACGGGCACTTAACAACAACAACAAATACCATTCTCTTGAATTCTTTTTCAGGTAGTTCCAATGCCTTTTCTTTCTTAAAAATATTTTCTAGCTCTGTTTTTGGGTCACTTGTTTGAGTCTTGTTCCTTCATATGAATAGAAATTGCTGCTGTTGAGACATTGTAATATTGATGTATTTGTATTAATTTGATGAATGGATATTGGTGTGTCCTTAGGCACTCACCAACTGCCTCCTGGTGGGTGTGATTAGGAGATGAGAATGTGCAACATTCTCTGTTTGCTGTTTGTGCAGTTCAGTGTAGGATGGATTGGCTGATGTTGGTTGTTGCCATTGATCCATGTATAGTTGCTGGTAGTGAATTTGCCCAGTGGGTGGAGTTGTAGAGGGTATGGTTGTAACTGGTCTGTATGGCTGCAGTTCTTGTCTCCTGTTAGGTGAGGCAAGAAGAGCAAACAAACACACAAGAGCAAAGGAAAAAAAACACAAACCAGCAAAATAAAGCAAATAGTAAAGGAAAGAAAAAAGGAAAAATATTAAGAAACAGCTAGCAGAATAAAAAACCAAAGAGAGAAAAGAATGATAGGAAAATCAAATTTAAAAAAGAGAAAAATGAACAATAATAAAAATAAGAAAAGGATCTAAACATAATTAGGGAAAGGAATGAATAAGATGGAAAGAGATTAGTAGTAATAATAATAATAATTGAGAGAGATAAAAAATTAGAGCATAAATCAACAGCAATTGGGAAAGAGAAGCAGAATGAAACGAAAACAAAATGAAAGGAGACAAAGTGAGAGACAAAGGTGAGGGAGAAAGAATAAAGAAACAAAAACAGTGAAAGGAACAAACAAACACACCAGGGCAAGTACCAGACCCAGAGAGGAGAGAATTCTGGGATATCCTGCTAGCCATGGACCTGGGTGGGTAAGGGATGAGATAGTAGCACTCAACCCTAGGTGGAGTTCCTGTAGGGCTAGCTGCTGTCTGTTTTCAGCATCCATTCTAGAAGTAGTTCATACAGACCCCAAAGCAGATAGAGGACCAGGGGAGTTCCATCCCAGAGAGAAGCCAAGGGTGAAAGGACCTTCTAGTTCAGGGCTGACCAGATCTGGCTCTGCAGGTCTGGAAAAAGCCACAGCTGATTCCAGATGCTGGGGTTTGGGCTACTAACTTCCCCACATACTTTAATGTGACTTCCACAGCCTGGAAAGTAAGGGCTTTCCTGGGAGTGTACATGGATGGGGGATGGCCACACCCCTAGTCACCAGGGTAATGTGAGGTACAAAAAAAAAAAAGTAAAAAAAAAATTCCCTCTTTCTGTCCACCAATAAGCAGTATGTGGACAGTTCCCCTCCTTTAATGGGGTCCACAACTGAGGTGCTCACTTCCATGCATCTCTGACCCCAGGGAGAGCAGGAGTTTCCTGAGGATATGTAAGAGTGGTGGCTGACCTTGTCTCTGGTGACCAGGGGAGAATGGGGAACAAGAGAAAAAGCCCACCTTTGTCTCTGTGAGCCGCAGGTATGTTTCTGCAATGCCATTAAGCTTTCTGTCTCTGAAGTCTCTCACAAAAGCTTAAGATGGCTGCCCATCTGGTTGCCAGCTCATATCACCAATGTCACCATTTTTGCTGTGTCTGCTCAGCTCTCTCCTCTGGTAAGAATGCTTCCACTTCCCTATCCTTTTATTAGAAGCTCAGAGTTCCAGGACTGTTATCTGCATCTGTTTCATTTGGTTTTCTGTATCTTTGTTGTAGATGGTCTGCGTAGTCTCTCCCTAGTCTGCCATCTTGCCACGTCTCCACAACAGGGTCTTTTAATTTTGGCAATGGTGTGAATGTTGAATACACTAGGCTGATAACTTAAGGGTTGGAGGTTCAAATCTACCTAGAGGTACCTGAGAAGAAAGACTGAAGCATTATTTCTGAAAAATCAATTGTTTAAAACTCTATGGAGAACAGCTCTACTCCATACACTGGAAATGACTTGATGACAGTTGGCTGTGGTTTTTCTTTTCTGAAGTGTTCAGATCATGTTGTTGTTGTTGTTGTTGTTAGGTGCCATTAAGTTGGTACCGACTCATAGCAACCTTATGCACAGCAGAACAGAAACACTGCTTGATCCTGGGCTAACCTCACTACTATTGCCACGCTTGAGTCCATTGATGCTGCTACTTGGCCAATCCATCTCGTTGGGGGTCTTCCTCTTTTTCTCTGACACTCC
>NW_006408651.1:9474399-9476276 GCF_000296735.1 Chrysochloris asiatica | reverse complement strand
AATAACGAAAGTCGAGGCTTGAGTTTTTTCTTCAGTTCCCCCAGCTTGAGAAATGCTGAGCGTGTTCTTCCTTTTTGGTTTTCTGACTCCAGATCTTTGAACATTTTGTTGTAATATTTGGCTTTATCTTCTTGAGCTGATCTTTGAAATTTTCTGTTCAGCTCTTTCACCTCCTCATTTCTTCCATTTGCTTTAGCAGGTCATAAAAGAATAAAATATGCTCATGGATGCAAGACAAGTGTTAAACTTCTGGGAAAATTATGACTTAATTGAGCAAAGGGGCTGGCTGGGCAGAAGACATTTCCACAGGTTGGTTTACTGCCTGGGATTGGCAGGGAAAGGAGAGGAGGTATCCAGGCAGAATTCCACAGTAGCCATAGGATGTTAGAATGAGTGCTACCCCTCTGCTCCATCCATTATCTTGGTGGAAGGTCAGAATGAATTTCTCTCTTCCCCGTAAGGTCTTAAGGTTAAGGTCTCTTTACTGACAGGATGGAAGGGCCCCCTGCCTGCCCCATTTGGAATCCCTCAAGGCCTCACCAGTGAGTCACCTGGTTTTGTTTTCTAAGTTGTATTTCCTAATTCTGTCTAGTGGAATGATTGGTAATGAAAAAGTTGTTAATTAAAACAAAATCCTCTAATCAACAGTCAATAAACTTACTAACCCCAAAGAGAAGCCAGATGCTTGACGTTGATAGGATCACTCTCCTGAAATCTCGTTACTGGCTGTAGTTCTTATAGTGTTAAGATGGGGTGTGGGAGAGGTCAGCCAGGGATGAAATTCCTTATACTGGAGGGGACAATGGGAGCCAAGCCTCTTGCTGCTTTACTGGTCTTGTGCCAATATTGTTGTTGAGTACCTTTGAGTCATTTCAGACTCATAGTGACCTTGCATAGGGTTTCTGAGAAGTGGCTGGTGAGTTTGAACCACCAAACTTGCGGTTCAAACCGACCTTACAGAACAGTGGGCCACACCAGGACTCATGCCAATATCCAAGACTGAAAATAGGTAACCAGTGAAATCAATTTACAACATCAATAAAAATCACAGAGTAAAAAAGAAGAACAGTATAATTTCAGAACTTCCAAATTAAAAATCAAGTAGATTTCAAAGGAAAAATTAAAAAAAGATAACTGTAACCCTAAAATTCAACCTAGCCCTAACTCAACCTCTACCCAACCCCTAATTCTATCACTAGCCCTAGTCCTAATCATAACTCTGCTGTTGTTGTTGTTAAGTGTTGTTGAGCTGGTTCTGACTCATAGCAACTCTATATAGGACTTCTGAGGAGGTGATTTATGGGTTTAAACTGCTGACTATACTGTTAACAGTCCAGTTCTTATCCTACAGTGCCACACCCAAAATCTGAACCCTAACACTACATTAAACCCTAGACCTAGCCATAGTCCTAAAATTAATCCTAACTCCTACCTTCCACCCTAAAAAAAAGAGAAAAAAACTGTGTGGGAGAAACACTAACCTTAAAAAAAAAATGGAAAAGAAATTGTGTACCTTTAATCCATCTCGGGACTCCTGGTGTGGCATTGTAGGATAAGCACTCGACCTCTAGGTCAGTTTGAACTGCAAGGTTGATAGTTCAAGCTCTCTAGCCACTCCTTGGAAACCCGATACAGGGTCGCTATGAGTCGGCGTCAACTCAACAGCACGTAACAACAATCCATCATAGATCTTCGAAGCAGCAAGGTCTAACCACTACACTTCTAGGCCTTGCTCCTTCAAGATGGCCGATTGGGAAAACATGTAGTGAGGAGCTCGGTCAACAACAACACGGAACACCGGGGCAAGAGGGCTCACGAGATAGTGTTGGAGCTCTGAAACAAATATAAAGGTATGTTTGGAGGATTGGGAGTTTGAA
>NW_006408651.1:9466444-9468038 GCF_000296735.1 Chrysochloris asiatica | reverse complement strand
TGTACAGGGTCACTATGAGTCAGAACTGAGTCCACAGCACATAACAACAACAACATTATGAGTCCTGGTGTGGTTATGTAGGTTAATGCACTGGACTGGAAAGTCAGTTTGAACTGCAAGATCAACAGTTCAAGCACACCAGCCACTCCTCAGAAACCCTATACAGGGTCACTATGGGTCAGTGGCACTTAACAACAACATTACTTGTTCTGGTGTGCTGCTGTAGAATAAGCACTGGACTGCTAACCACAAGGTCGGGATTCAAACCTATCAGCCGCTCCTCAGAAACCCTATGCAGGGTCACTGTGAGTCAGAACTGACTTCACAGTCCTTATAATCATAAGAGCATTGCTAACTGCAAGGTTGGCAGTTCAAACCCACCAGCTGCTTCTTGAGAGATTATGAGGCTTTCTGCTTCCATAAGGATTTACAGCCTTAGAAACCCTACACAGGGCTTCTATGAGTCGCTGGCAGTGCTTTTGACAAAAACTGAAAGAGACAAGGGAGCACTTTCCCCTAGATCTGATGCCCTGAATTTACACTTCTAGTTCTGGGATATAGTGGTAAATAGAACTGGTAAGGTCCCTATCTTTCAGTAACTTATTCTGGAAGGGAAGGCTGGCATGGTACATCTAAAAATCGAGTTAAGTCCAGAGTCTTGATGTATTCAAAGTACTAAAAGATGGCAGAGTAGGTGGTGGTCAGAAAGCAGGGTGAGAAACACGAGACTTTTTACGGTAGATAAGTCATCTCCTGCATAGCATCCCTTTCATTAATAAGCTTATTTTTGCTATCTCTGCAGAGCCTTCTGGAGACCAGAGGTGTAGAGATTTAACACTTTCTTGTCACAATAAGGCAGGACTCGGGCGGGGAAGCTGTGTCAGCCTCCTCAGGGATTCTTGTCCCACCTTCCCTCATGCCTCCCTCAACTTGATCTTTTTCCCTCCAAAGGTTGTTTCCATGCTGGGCTTGTTACAATTATGGAGATTGAGACAGAAGAACAAAACACAAGAACACCCGACCCTTCTGAATCTGTAAGAGTGAGATTTGGGTGTTAGGATTGGATTTGTGGCCTGGTGACTGTGGAAATACTGATGATTGTTGTTGTTAAGTGCTGTCCAGTCCAGTCAATTCTGACCCATAAAGACCCTGCTTAGGGTTTCTGAGGAGTGGCTGGTGAGTTTGAACTGCTGATGTTGCAGTTCAAACAGACACTGTGTTATCTTAGAGGGAGATGTCACAGGCTTCTGGGATAGATCTCTTTTATGGTTATACATCTTTTACGGTTATACATTTCTGGCTTCTATTTCAGGGAGGTAATTTTTCCTGAGTTTCCTATTATTTATGGATTCCAGATCACCACCCAATTTGAAAACTTATGAAGTTAGTTGATGTATGAGGAAAGCAGCTATGGAGAGGTTGGCCAGAAAAGTAGAAATGTGTCAAAACCACTGCACAGAGCGTAGGCCTCCATTCCAGTCCACAAATCAAGCCCAGGTGCTCCCCTGTCTGGGACTAAGGTGGATTCTCTGGACCCGTCATCCTCAATCAGGCTGTCTCCATAAGAGAGCTACGTCAAATTAAAAAAAAAAAA
>NW_006408651.1:9416802-9464954 GCF_000296735.1 Chrysochloris asiatica | reverse complement strand
GTAAGTCAGTGGCACCTAACAACAACCCTCATTCTTTCTTCCATTTCCTTGAAAGCATATAATGTAAAAGATCTTATCTGATTTAGCATCTAGGAAAAAAGGAAGCATAGACTTCCAATTTCTTACCAGATGTCTCAAAAACTAGCAACATGGGCTTTTCTTCATATGAAAATTTTTTCTTAAAAATCCAAAATTTAAGCCATATTGGCATTTCAGATGTCCACATGTAAGTTATATTGGCATTTCAGAACATTAAAAACAGAGATCTGACACTATTAAAATAAAGTACGTACTACATACCAGTGGTTGTCAAAGTGGGACTCCTCAAGCATCAGCATCAACAGCACCTGGGTCCTTTTTTAAAAAAACTTTTTGTTGTGAATTGAGTGAAAGTTTACAGCTAAGATCATCAGTTTTGCCTTTAACAAATCATGCAGTTTGTTTCCTCTCAATGATTGTGATGTAAACAACAATTATCCCACTTGCGCCCTATGGTTCTTATTTCCATTCCACCCTCCTTCCCATTCCTTCTCAACTTTGCATTTAATGAAATGTTGCCTTTTTTATTTTGAATGGTTGGCCATTGTGAACATACCTCACCAGTGTTGTTGTCCTCCCTATACATCTAATGCCTAAGCCCAGTCTTCATTTTTGTTTGTTTTAATAATTTTGAGTTTTGTTCCACAGTTTCTTCCACTCTACCTGGGACTCTCCAATGTGATCCCTTGCAGAGCATTTGGAATTTGGCAGCATCCAGTTCTTCTGGTCTCAGAGTCATGGTGACTGATGTTCACATCTCCCAATGTTCTATTAAACTAGTTGATTATGGTGGTGGGTGGTGGTTATATGCCATGGAGTCAATTCCAACTCACAGTGAGTGACTCTATATAGGATTTCTGAGGCTGTAAATCTTTATGGGAGCAGAAAGCCTTATTTTCTTCTGTGGAACTGCTGGTAATTTCGAACTGCTGACTGCGAGATTAAAACTCGAATCGTAGCTACTCTGCTACAGAGCTCCTTTAGTTGATTATTTAGATATCTTAAAATTTTCATCACATTTCTTTCTTTTGCACAAGCAGAGATCAATAGTTGTACCTTAGATGACCATTATGAACTTTTAAGATCCCAGTTGCTACTCATCAGTGTAGGGGGTAGAGCACTGATTTTGAGGACTATGTTATGCTAATTGATCTTGTACCTGGGTACTTTTTTTTTAACATTGCCTCAGGACCTAACCTGGGCCTACTGAACAAGGAATTCTTAGGGAGAGACCCAATAATCTGGCTTTAATTGTCCTCTGAGTGATTCTGATGCTTGCTAAACTTGGAGAAAATAAAACAGAACAAGCCAAAACAACCAAACTAATTTTCGTAGAGTTGAGTTTAACTCATAGTGACCTCATGTGTTACCAAATAGAATTGTTTCCTAAGGTTTTATTGGTTGTGTTGTTTATGGAGTGAGATTACCAGAACTTTCTTTCATAGTGCTGCTTGGTTTATTTGAACTGCCAAACCTTTAGATTAGTTGTTGTTAGATGCTGTTTAGTTAGTTCTGATGCTAGTGATGTTTTAGTCAGTCTGTTGTTAGGTGATATTTAGTCAGTTCAGCAGTTTAAACCCACCAGTTACTCCTTATACAGGGTCTCTGTGAGTTGGAAACAACTTAACAACATACAACAACAACAACAGACCTGTGCCAACCTCACAATCACTGCTATGTTTGAGTCCATTGTTGCAGTCACTGTGTTAATCCATCTCCTTAATGTTCTTCCTATGTTTTGCTGACCTTTATTTTATTTGCTGACCTAGTGTGACAATGTGGGATAAAGCACACACAAGATATGTGGTTGTAACACATCAGCTGCTCCTTGGAAACCCTTGGAAACTCGCATGAGTTGGAACCAACTCGATAGCCATATCAGCAACAACAAATTTTACCAAACATGATGTCTTTCTCCAGGGACTGTTCCTGTCTGATAACATGTCCAAAGTGAAACAAGGTCTTATTATCCTGGTTTCTAAGGGAGCATTTTGGTTGTACTTCTTCCAAGACAGATTTGTTTGTTCTTTGGGAATTCCATGGTATAGTTAATATTCGTTGCAACACCATAACGTCACTGTTTCAGTTCTTCTCTCCTCTTCCTTATTCATTGTCCAGTTTCGGTATGCATATACTATGATTGAAAATACTATGGGTTGTGCCATTTGGGTGCACTTTCATCTTCAAATCAACATCCATGCTTTTTAACATATGAGGAGGAGTGTAGACAGAATGGTGGTGATCACTTTGCCACAGACCTGAAAATCGACCATTGGCGTGCCTGGAGGCACTGGGGCCATTTAGCGGCAGTCCCAGGTGGGTCGGAGTTTCCTTGGAGTACAGGAACTCCATGGAGGTTCTGGTATGGCGGGTTCCCTCCTGGCTGCAAATTCTGACCCAGTCAGCTCTGCCTGGGGATTGAAAGGGCACAAGATGATCTTCCTGCTTGAAGTATGGAAGCCACAACAGAGATGAGCCAGCTTCTGAGGACCGGTGCAGGAGAGAGAGCAGCCCAACAGGCTGCCTCCAAAATGACACCTGGATCCCCAGTAGCATTTGGTCACTGAGGTGCCCCATAATGCCAGTTTCTACCTAACAACCTGGTCTTTCGAAACTTACCATGTTGATGAAGAGTGGGCCACATGTATTTTTGTTTGTTTGTTTGTTTGTTTTCTTATGTTAGCACACTACTTCCTCTTGTCCCTATCCTGATTTATTATTTCAATAGGAGGTCAGAATTCTCACTTGGGTTGATGAGAATAAGAACTGGGGAAGTACCAGGTTTAGTTTATTATGTTATGTAGCTAAAGAATTTCTACACAAAACAGTTGCCTGATATTTCTTCTGGTTTTTGCATCAGGGAATCTCTTTTGGCTGGGGTGGGATGGACTTTGCATGACTTTCTCTTCATCATTTCTCTCCACAAATGACTAACTCTCCTCTTAAAATACAAGGAGGGAAGCAATCAATGCTGCCAATGGTAAGAGAAAAGTGATTGTCAAGGAGAGGTGAATTAGCTTCCTATAAGCCACCCAGTTTGTGGACTACTATGGAAACTAATATAGTTCTAGAGGCTGGGTCTCTCAATTCAGGGTCTCAGCAAGGCCATGCTCTTTCTGTCCTCTCAGGAAAGAAGATCCTTACTGGGTTCTTTCAGTATCTGCAGCTCCAGATGTGCCTCGATCTTCAGGTACATTTTTACATGACTGTCATGTAAAATGACCATTCCAAGTCTGTCTCTATGTCTTGTCTCCTTTTTCTGTGACACCATTATGACTGGATTAGGACCCCTCTACTCCAGTGTGACTTTATGCTAATTCAACTACCATTTTCGAAGACCTGATTTCCAAACAAGGTCATGTTCATAGGTATCGGGGGTTAGGACTTCAATAGAGCATTTTTGTAGGGCACAGTTCAATCCATAACAAGAGGCATTAGGTAACATTTTAAGGTATGATGCTTCTTATTAATTTTTTTTTTTTCTTATTGTTATTCTTGTTAGGTACTGTTGAGTCCAACTCATAGAGACTATATGTCTCTATGGCCAGTCCTGTGCCATCTTCACAATTGTTACGCATGAGCCTTTGCTGTTGCCACTGTGCCAATCCATCTCATTGGGAGTCTTCCTCTTTTTCGCTGACCCTCTACTTTACCAAGCAGGGATTAATCTCTCCTAATACCATGTTTGAAGTATGAGGGAAGTATTTTCAATAGCATCAGAATGCATATGAAAGTTGGACAGTGACTAAGGAAGACCGTAGAAGAATTGATACATTTGAGTTATGGTATTGGGGTAGAATATTACAGGTACCATGAACTACTAGAAGAACAAACAAATTTGTCTTGGAAGAAGTACAGACAGAATGTATCTTAGAAGCCAGAATGTCTCTCATACTTCAGACATATTATCAGGAGGGACCTGTCTCTGAAGGACATCATGCTAGATAAAGTGAAGAGTCAGTGAAAAAGAAGAAAGCCCCCAAGAGGATGGACTGGCACAGTGGCAGCCTCAATGGCTCAAGTTTAACATGTGAATAGTGCAGGATGGGCAGGGGCAGTGTTGTGTTCTGTTGTTCATAAGATCCCTATGAGTCAGAACCAACTCAATGATTCCTAACAACAATAACAACATATAGGTTAGCAGTTCGAAACTACCAGCTGCTCTGCGTGAGAAAGATGAAGCTTTCTGCTCCTGTAAAGATTTACAGCCTTGGAAACCCTGTACAGGGTTGCTATGAGTTGGAACCGACTCCATGGCACATAACAACAACAACAACATGGTTGAATAACTATGTGAACACAATAAAGTGTTCTGGAATTTCCCTTCCTTACAATGGTATGTGCTTATTTGCTATCATTCACACAGTAAGATACCATTGCATAGTCAATAAAATACAGGTAAGCCTCTTTTGGGTATTCTCTGATTTCAGCTGAGGTTCATCTGATATCAGCAATGATATCCCTCATTCCACATTCTCCTCCTAATCTAGCTTGAATTTCTGGTGGTTGCCTGTGGCTGTACTGCTGCTCCCAGTATATACCCCCTCTTCACTTATTGACTGGTTCACTGTTGGACATTTAACACTTAAGGCAATATTTAAGAATCCTATTATTCTGCAATTTTGTGCATCACTGATGTATATCTGGCAGTAATGAGCACTGAAGTGAGTGCCAAGAGTACAGCTGGCTGCAATAGTTTAGGGTTTGGTGATGACTTGGCTGGGCCCTGAGTCTTGGTGGTTTGGCAGTTATGTAATTATGTGAGTTTGCAGTTATGTAATGATATAGTTATCTTCCATTTTTGTATAGTTTTGATTTTCACAAAATAAACTAGTCTTTGGTACCTAGCCATGTCAATAAGTAGGGAGTGGGTGCAATTATAGTTGAACAAAATGAAAAGATATCATAAAAATGTAATAATAAGAAAGGAAATATTAAAACAAACAGCTATATTTCTGTTTTAGATAGATCTTTCATTTTCTAACATGTCATAATTATGAACCTTTCTTTACACTCTTTGCTCTTACAAATTCCTCAATGATTTTGTCACAATTAAGATGCTGAACAATATCTGCTTCTATACATATTAAACAAGAAGATCTGGTAGTGTAGTAGTTATGAGTCAGGCTGCTAATCTTACAGTCAGAAGTTCAAAACTACCAGCAGTACCATGGGAGAAAGATGAGGTTTTCTGCTCTTGTAAAGATTTATAGCCTCGAAAACCATATGCAGGGTTGCTGTGAGTCAGAACCAACTCCATGGCACACAACCAACCCTAATCATATTAAACAGATATGGTGCTACAGGTTTAATGCACTGGACTACAACATTGGTTGAATTGAAAGAGACGCAGTTCAAACTCACTAGTTGCTCCTCAGAAACTCTACACAGGGTCACTGTGGGTCGGAATTAACTCAATAGCACTTAACAATATACATATTAAGGATGATGAGCCTAGTCGTCCCTGAATCACAGTTTTTAAGACTCTTTAGTGATGAAAATAAGCATTCTGTTGTGCTGTTTGTGATAATTAAATTTAGGAATATGTGTAAGACAATTTGAACATTGGGAAATACATGGTATGTATTTATATCTTTATATATATGTCTGTGTGTATTTATACCTTAATATATCTTTATTATGGACTCATAATAGAATAAGTCAAATGGTATTGCTACTAGGGTTCCAGTTAATGTCTGCATGGGCTTATTCCAAACAGAATGTGTATAAAGATGTCTCTGTGATCAGTGAATGAATGACTGCAAACATGTTCTCTCAGTAGTATACTTGTCTTAGTCTCGTTGTTAAGTTCTAACTCACAGGGACCCTGTAAAGGGTTTTCTAAGAGTGGCTGGTGGACCTACACCTACGGAAGCAGTAGCTCAAAAGAGGGAACAAGTCCTTACAGCAAGAATCAGTCCCACCCCCTCCACACACAGAGTAGACAGGGATGGGCAACTTGGACATTGGCTACCCAAAATGGGGGTTGGGGGGCTACAAAGGCAAGAAGTGACTGGCTTACAAGCTTTCAAGAGGGAACCTAGATCCAGAGGGCCTGGAGGAAGGTAGAATCTTCAGAGAGTAGTATTCAATCTGACTAGGCGGGGCTGATGCAATAAAATGTAGATGGGTCTCTTGTGATACAATAGTGAATAATTGTTATCAGGACTGATTGTGAGGGTCAGAAATGTAAAGGTAGACGTTTTATAACAAGGAGGGGAGTGATTAACTTTTCAGTCTAGGAGTGGAGGTCCCTGGGACCATTAAGGGAGAAGAGCAGAGAGTGGGACCCTACTCAGAGAAGCAGTGATGCCTGAAATGGAGGCAGAGATGATGACGTGGAGCGATGGAGTAGCTGGAGACTTTAGATCCAGAGAGGGATAGCGAGTAGGTGCTGAAGACCTGGGGGGTATGGGGGAAGGATTGCATGGAGGGGATTGTAACCATGGCAATGAGACGATATACGACAGAATGAATGTAAAACTAATGTTCTCCCATGTAAACTATCACATAATTCACAATAAAACACTTAAGAAAAAAAAAAAGCGAAGGAAAGAGTGGCTGGTGGGTTTGAACCACTGGTCTTATGCTTAGCAGTTCAGTGCTTATAGTCTTGTTGATTGTTGTTGCTGATGAGTGTTGTCAAACTGGTTTTGATTCATAGTGACCCTATATATGGTTTTGACGAGTGGCTGGTGGGTTGAACAGCCAAACTTGAGGTTAGCATTCTGGTGCTTATCCTACAGCACCACACTAGGATCCCATAGTCTCTTTAGGGTGTTTAGAAAAAAAAAAAAAGAAAAAATATGTTGCGGAAAGATCAGCTAGCTGAAAGAACTGATGTTTCCATCTACCTTTTAAGTAAGATTCAAGCTAATGAAGATGATTTTATGGAACAAATTGTAATCAGGAATGAGTCTTGAATTTATCAGTATGATCCAGAGAGCAAAGTCTAATCAAAACAGTGACTCTGAGGGGATCTGCTGGGCCACTTAAATTCAAAGCCAATAGGTCAATTCAGAAAGTTATGGCAACTAATAGATTTTCTCAAATGACACAGGGACTTATTAGGAAGAAGTTTGAAGAAACTTGAAAACTGTATTAGTGAGAAAAATTCCAGAAAATTACACTGAGGAATTTTTACCAGCACAACAATGTACCTACCTGCTCATTCTTTGAGGGCAGCAAGGACTGTCCTATGAGAATTTTGTTGGAAAGCCTTACCCAATCCACCCCACATCCCTGATAGTGTCTCTTCAGTCTTCTTCTTGTTCCCCAAACTCAAAGAACATTGCAAAGGAATATGATTTGAGTCCCTCAAGGATGCCCAAACTGCTGTTTTGATGTGGTGTAAATCAAAGAGTGTAGCATTCTTCCGGGGAGGGTTAAAGAGATGTTAACAGCACCTTCAGAAGTGTACAGACCTAGATGGAGGACATGTTGATCAACAATAGCTTTACATCTGGATATTTTTGTTTATTAAAGGTTTCTATGATTTTTGTAGCAATACTTTTGGACTTATCCTTGTACATGCCTGTTGCTTGTACTCTTGTACATGCCTCAGTGCCACTGAGTTGGTTCTGACTCATAGCAACCCTGTCTAGGCTATAGATCTTTGTGGTTGTAGACAACCTCATCTTTCTCCCCAAAAGTGACTCGTGAGTGCAAACCACTGACCTTGCAGTTCACAGTCCAGTGCTAATTGTACAGAGCCACTGCATTCCCTTTTGATGCCTGTTGGTGTTAAGTGCCATTGAGTTGGTTCCAACTCTTACTGACCTGGATAAGGTTTCTGAGAAGTGGCTGGTGGGCTGACTTTGCCGTTAGTAGTCCAGTGCTTACTCTACAGCACCACACAGGGCCTACCCTAAACGAGTAGAATTTTTTCTTTCCTGACTCTGTTAGCTTAGTCATCATGTAAGAATGAAATTGTCATACTTATTTGTAAAGGTTTGTATTAAAGTCATTGGAGTTAGCCTGCACCAATTTCTTGAAGTCCTGGTGTGGTGCTGTGGGTTAATGCACCAGACTGCAAAGCCATGTGAACTGTGAGGTTGGTGGTTCAAGCTCAACAGCTGCTCCTTGGAAACCCTGTATAGGGTCGCTATCAGTCGGATTGACTTGACGGCACTTAACAACAACAATTTCTTGGATGCCTTCATGCATTCTTCATCAAATATATCCACATTGTTTAAGAAGATAAAGCTATTTGAAAGAGCTTCATTCACTCTCACCTTTCTTCATATGCAACATTCAAGTGTATCAATGATGACACAATCAGTATCTTGGTACATGAAACTGACTAGTGGCATTTTATGTCAATGGAGTACTTCTGTCATTATTCACTTGTTTCACTACAGCAAGGAATGGATGCAGAATTTGGAACAAATTCTGTTATATTTTTATTGCTGTTAGTAATTTCAGCACTTATTAGTGCAACATTTCCCACCTACTAAATTGCATGTTCAGAGGAAGCAGTCTCTTCTGATTCATTATGTTTTAAAAAGGAAGTTAATTTTAGGATTTTCTTTAGAAGCTCACTAATCCTTTTGTTTATATCTTTCTTCATATTCTCAATTTTGTGCTCTACTTGGTTGTTGCTGTTTCATTTTCCCTGGATATAAAATTATGTTACTTAAAAAATGTGGTCCCTGGGACCATCAAGGGAGAAGAGCAGAGAGCGGGACCCTACCCGGAGAAGCAGTGATGCCAGAGATGGAGGCAGAGACGATGATGTGGAGAGATGGAGCAGCTGGGGACTTTAAACACAGAGAGGGAGAGGGGCTGTGTGCTGACGACTGGGTGGGGATGGGGATGGGGGTGGGGAGGGCAGGCTTGTAGGGTATACCCTTTGGTTGGTTGATGATGCATGGAAGGGATTGTAACCATGGCACTGAAACGATATACGACAGGATGAATGTAAAACTAATGTTCTCCCATGTAAACTATCACATAATTCACAATAAAACATTAAAAAATATATTTTTTTGTTCTACCCTAGCAAACAAATTTGAATAATTGAAACTAAAATAAGAAAAATTTATGAAAGAAAATTTACATTTGAATTTGGACACTAATACAAACATTTACATTTGAAAATTAGTAAGTAAATAAATATTGATTTGGAACTTGAAATTTTGTTTTTCAGGTCTGAAACAATCAAAAGAAATAGTACTTACAAGACAGTCAGAAACAATCTAACTCTTTTGTTGTACGATATTTGTTGGTGGGCCTTTAGCAGATCTCCATGGATGCTTTTCATCTTAACATCATACTTAGAAACATGAGCACTCACTTTCTGTCTTTTGATGCTGCATGTTCACAGTTCATTAGATTACAACTGATAGCCTACAGATGAGAGGGCAATCACAAAGAACACGATACAGATACAGTGGTATACTGTATCTGAAGATGTGTTTTTGGTTTGCTTTGTGCAGGATAGGACCAGATATGCCATGATCTTGTGATGTTTGGTGCCTCTGGTGCATTCTTATGTGGTGGACAAGAGAGAATTGAATGCAAGGTTATGTACCCAGTCTGTCCAAATTGTTAAGGAAAAACAATAATTTTTATTGTATACCAGATTCATAAATTGTACATTTTATTTCTTTGTGGAATTGCTCAATAAAAAATGAAATTAATTTGAGACATATTAAAGCTTTACACGTGAGAAAAATATTAATAGTTCCAGTATTTTTGGATATTTGCTATATTAGTATTAAATTACTACCCATGTGTTAGTGTTTTATTAAACATTTGCTAAAATGCATTTGTGTGTATTTCAAACATATTTTAAAGTTACATTTATAAGTATTGAGGTTTATAAAACTTAGAACATAACTCTGAATGTAAATGCTTATAATTAAAAAGTAACTTGATATGGAATGGTCATTCAAAACCAGAAGGGCAACATTTACCTAAGGAGACAGTTGAGAAGGGATGAGAAGGTATGTGGAAATAGGAACCACAGTGAGAACAAGGGATAATTGTTGTAGCTTGGAGGGGATCACCATCATTGAGATGAAGTAAAGTATATGATTTAGTGAATATAAAACTGATGATCTTGTCTGTAAGCCTTCACTCAATTCATACAAAATAAGTGTTCAAACAAAACAAAACAAGTAACTTGATTGAATTTATTGCAATGGTCAACTTATTTGAATTCTCTCTGTTTTGTGTATCACCTGGGGCTGGAGTTCCCATTGATTGTTTACCATGATGTATACAAATGTGTTTGTACCATGGCAAACAGCATTGCTGGCCTGTTTGGGTGTAGTTACTGAATCAGCAGATGTGGATGTATAAATGGGTCTCTCAGAATGCAGCAAAGACTTATTAATATAATCTGCTCTTACCCAAATGTGAGTAACCACTCATGTTGGATCCAGTTGTATAATGGGTGCATGTAGCAATAGTTAGAACTGATATCTCACCACCACCTCCTATTTATTAGAAAGAATTATTATACTACCAAGAAACATACTGGGATAAGGAGTTTAATTCACACAGGAGGGTACTGTAGGAGGTAGATGTCAACAAAGGTGTTGAAGTGGTTGTTGTTTGTTATTAGTCCCATTGAGTGTGTTCCAACCATAGTGAGCACTGTATTGAGTTTCCAGCGAGCACCATGCGGGTTTGAATTGCCGACCACTTGGTTTGCAGTCCAGTGCTGATTCTACAGCTTCACACCAGAAGTCCTCTCGCCTATTTGTTTAATTAAAAGGACTAACTAAATCCCTTAAGTTAGTCCTTTTAATAAGCAAATAGGCATAACCTTATATGTGTATTGAGGGAGGCCTAACTAGTAAAGTAATTCACATGGAAATACTATAAACTGAAAAAATGTTAAATATTCTGTTTAGTAATGCAAGTCGAATATATCTTTAGTAGTTAGAATATTTTACCTTTCAATCTGGATTTATGCTGTTTTATATTGGGACATTTCTCTTTGTTCTAGGGATGTATGGGTGTTTTTTTGACCTGGATTTGTTCACAGAAGACTGGCAGTTCTAGGAGAGATAAGTAGGTGTGACTTTCCTCTATTTTACTTTCTAAGAAAGACAATGAAAAGTACCCAGCTAGACTGCAGGACTGAGGTCTCTCATTGGTCTTATTTAACATGGAAAAAGCCCACATTTTGGAAATGATTGATCAATATAGCAATTGTATTTTGGGTACTCAAACTATACCATGTTCCTGAAGAAAATGATGTTTCCCCTGTTGGTTATCCTGAAGTGGGAAATAAGACAACACAGTGAGACTTTCATGTCACTGTCTGTCATGAATCTGGAATGGGACCAGGTCTTAGGGGCAGAGAAAGACACCACTGTTATGGATTGAATTGTACCCTGCAAATATGTGTTGTGAATCCTGCTTTAGAGTTAGAATTCGAATAGCTTTTTGCCTGTGAATGACTCTAGCCAATCAGAGCTGAATTTCATCTTGTGCCTAGGTTTAAGTGTTCAGATGCCAGTTTTTCTTCATTACCTCATGTACCTCTGACAGCTGAACTGCCAGAGTCAGAAACGGAATATATTTGAAAGTGAGTTTGGGGTTACTTCCCCAAGCCAATACAGAAAGAACAGAGACTCTTGCAGAGGCTCTCTGAGACCCCGTAATGGCTGTGATGTCAGAGTCAGAGAGCCTCAGTCTGCAAGCATTCCTACTGACAATAGCCCCTTCCTGCTTCTCTAGGTCCAGTATGTTTATATATGGTTGTGGGAGAAGATCCCTTTGTTCTTTTTGCCCTAAAAAGGTAACCACACGGAGGTACAACTGGGATTCACCATGGCATCATACCAATGATTTCTTTCACCTGGGTGATCTGTGTTTGTTTTGTCTTGTCTTTAATCCTGTTTAAGACTTAAGTCTCTATAATATCTGTTTGAAGATGGGGTCTCTTTTCATCTCTAGAATAATCCTAACCCCTATACTTGTGGTAATAATCCCATTTGGGAATAGGTTTTCTTTGTAATGTTAATGATATTGTATTCATCTTGCTGTTGTTAAGTGCCTTGCATAGTTGGTTAAGACTCATACTGACCCTGTGTGGGGTTCCCAAGGGGCAGCTGGTGAGTTTGAACCTTTGACTTTGTGGTTCAACTGACCATGTGGTTCAGTACTTTAATCCAAAGTGTTGCACCAAGACTCTGTATTTGTGTAAGATGTGTTTTGAATCAATCTCTTTTGAGAAATAAAAAGCAGATTAAGCAAGTAGGGAGATGGGAGAAGACAAATGCCAAACCAAACGAAGATTGTTAAAATGAAGGAGGTAAAAAGAGACAAGGACCTTCCTTCTGAGTTGACAGAAGAAACCTAGAAGAACTAGAACCAACACTCTGAATTCAGACATCTAGCCCCCTACACTGTGAGAAAATAAAATAAATTCCTGTTTCTTAAAGTCACCCACTTGTGGTATTGGTTATAGTTGTTGTTAAGTGCTGTCGAGTCGATTCTGACCCATAGTAACCCTGTATAAGATTTATATTATCCATAGATAACTAAGACACTCACCCAATGGAGGCCTGTGGGATAACAGGCAGAGATGCAAGGGCAAATATCAGCCAGAGGACCCTGAGAGTATGCTGATCTGGTGGCAAGGTCAAGTTACTTGTCTTGTCACTTGGCCTCTCTGATCCTTTGGTGGTGATGTATTAAATGCTCTCAAGTGTGTACAGGGGAGTGTGGGTGGAAGCTCACACATGGATTGAAATTGTGTGGAGTGAGTAACAACATGCTAATTCAAGGATGGCAAGGGGGGGCGGGGCTGGGCAATGACTCAGGGAAGGGTTATGTGCCCACCAGGACATCTTTGTGAAACGCGCTCACTTTCCTTGAGAATGCAACATTTCTTGAAGAGAGAAAATCTGAAAAGAATTTAGGAATCTCCCCAGAGCTGTGGAATGTGAGTTTGGATGATTTGTATTAGAGCTTTAAAGAAAAATGTCACCTTAAGGACTAGAGAGCTTCAGGGCACAAGGGTAGTACATTTATTAAACACACTTTTATTGGGCTCCTACCATGAGAGGCACTGTTTTAATCACATGAGACAGAATCTTGAATAATATGGAGTTTCATCCTTGCCCAGCTCTAGAGAAGGAACAAGACTAAATGGCTCACCAGGTATAGTTCATTATATGTTTTATAACCAACACACAGTGTGCGGTTTCTCAGATTATTTGGTTAAGACAAGAGAGGTAAGGTCTCAACAGTTACACAATAATCACCATCTAAGAGTTTGGTCTCTTCTTATCCTCCATTTCCCTGTCTCCTTCAGGAATTTTCACAGTTTTTCCTTGGGCTGATACTGTTCATGGTGCAATGCAGCCGCATTAACATTCTGGTCATACCCTGAGCGTCCCCGTCGCTGGCTGTGATGTATGGCTAGCTGCAGCTTTGGTGTTGCAGTTGCAGATGCAGAGAGGACATTGGCTGTGCTGTCACGTTTGTTCTTCAGCAGCGGTAGATGAACGGCAGACCCAGAGAGCTCCTTTGCCTTCTGGAGGACTCAGGGACAAGGGCCAGAGTTCAGTATCAGTGTGATAACAATTCTGAGACTTCTAGAGTATCCTGTAAAGAAACTTCCCTGAGGTCACAGCAGTTAGTAGTTGTATGGCATGATGGTACAAATGCCTTACATTTGCTATCTCGTTTAATCTTCAGTAACACTGAAGTTCTATGAGATACATGAGAAAAGTGAAGACCAGCATTTACTCCAATTATCCAAGTAATTAAAATAAAATCCAAATTTAAACTTCCATCTTTTTAACCCAAAGCCTTCAGACTCCATTAGGGGTGATTTTACCTCCAGGGAAATTTGACCAAGTCTGGTGCAAAGTTTGATTGTCACAATTGGGAAGGGGCTACTGGTATCTATCTAGTGCATGTTGTTGAGTGTCGTTGAGTCAGTTCTGACCTAGAGTGATCCTGTATAGGGTTTCTGAGGAACAGCTGGTGAGCTTGAACCACTGGCCTTGTGGTCCAAACCAACTTTTCAGTCCAGCGCATTAACCTACAGTGCTGATGCCAGGGATTCTGCTACACATTCCACATTGTCTAGGACACCTCTAGCAACAAAAAATTACCTGGACCAAAATGTCAGTAGTTTCACTATTGAGAAACCCTGCCCTACACTTTCCTCTTCTATACAGGCTTTCTACTCCTCTTTCCCGAGACCACCAAAGAGGAGGGAAAAGGTTGGGATCCATTATGCCTCTTTCTAGATCAGGGGACGAGCAGGCTACTTAAAAGAGTAAAATCAGTCTCTTCATATATTTTCATGATTAGGCCATCTGGAAACTTCATTAGCCAGGTCTATCTCAGGAATGGAGAGATACATGCTGGAGCCATGCTATGGGACTGGGATCTTATTTTCATAGAACAAGGCCCTGGGTCTCTTCCCAGCACAGGCTGAAAATCTCTTGTTTTCAGTACGTGGCAGGGTGGTCTGTGGTTTTCTCTACAATGTCACATTTCAGTTTATTAGTCTCAGTGGCCTTGCGAGGCCAGAGTGCTGTTTCACCCCCAAAGTCAAGAGCTGTATTTCTTGAGGACTGAAAAGAAAGTATTTCCCCAGACTGTATGGTGTGGTAGGAAGACCAATCCTGCTCAAAGCAAATGAAAGGAGTGTGTCGGGGCAATTTGCTGATTCATTATCTGATAAAGTGTTATTGCCACAAAATATAAGTATGTCTCAGAGCTTAGCAAGTCATTTCATTAGTGGGTCTGGCATTTATAATTTGTGCTTTGGTTTCAGTGTATGCTGGAGTAACAAGTTGAATAATAAATTGTGATGGCAGTGCTTCTTATTTGAGCTGATGGGGGTCTATTTCCTTCCATGAGCATGACTATTGTAATGATAGTGTGCATCTGGACGCAACACAAAGTACAAATACAAAACGCAAAACAACCCTTGAGTTGGCTCAAAATGCTAGGCAAATGGACTTGGGAGCTAGCAGCTCTTAATATCGGTACAAAAATTCTCCTCTCCCAAACAAAACCCAAACCTGTAGCCATTGAATCAATTTTAACTGGTGGCAACCCCAGTTAAACACGTGACACAGAGTAGAACTATATTCCATAGTGTTTTCTTGACTGCAATCTTTACGAATGCAGATCACCAGGTCTTTCTTCCATGATCTACTGGGGGGATTCAGACCACCAACATTTAGGTTACTAGTGGAGTTACAAACTGCTTGTGCCATATAGGGACCTCCAAAATTGATGGGCACTGTGGGTTAATTCACCAGACTGCAAAGGTGTTTGAACTGCAAGGTCAGCAGTTCAAGCTCACCAGCTGTTCCTTGGAAACCCTATACAGGGTTGCTATGGGTTGGAACGGACTCGATGGCATTTAACAACAACAACAACAAAATTGATGCAGAGGCTTCAACAATGGATTTTCTTCACTCACTGAAGGCAATGAGCTGGGTTACATAATGACTCTAAAATAAGCAATGACTCATTAGTGTTATGGTCAATTAGAAGTGAACCTTCTAGGAATGATGCTTCCAGATTCCTTAGAGCAGGGATGGAGAACATCAGGCCCACGGGTTGTATAAACCCATGAAATCATGTGGTCCGGCCCTGCCAAGGCAACCACAGGTGGGACTCCAAATTCAATAAATCTAGGAGCTTTTTTCATAGCAACATAAATTCATATTAAGTTATGTTATAAATAATCCAAATGACCCTTAACAGAAAAAAAAATTCCCTACCTGTGCCTTAGAAGGAAGTGGAAGTGATCTTAATCTGCTAAAATACCTTGTTTGTACTCATAGTCCTTGTCCAGAGCAGAACCCGCTACTCTTCTTCCTAACGGTCACTCAGTGATGCGCTTGTTGGCACTAAAACTGGCAGTGGGAAGATCTTGAATTTTCTTAGTTCACTTTGTGCTTTATAAGCTCATTTAAAGACCACAGCCTTTGGTATGGGTTGTACCTCAATGTAAAGAAAACAAAATTCCTCACCACTGGACCAATATATAACATCAGTGATAAATGGAGAAAAGATTGAAATTGTCAAAGGCTTCATTTTTCTTGGACCAACCACCCACACTCATGAAAGTAGCAGTCAAGAAATAAAACGACGTATTGCATTAAGCAAATCTGCTGCACAAGACCTCTTTAAAGTGTTCAAGAGCAAAGATGACAGTTTGAAGACTAAGGTGCGCCTGACCCAAGCCATGGTGTTTTCAATAATGTCATATTCATGCGAAAGTTGGACAGTGAATAAAGAAGACTGCAGAAAAATTGATGCATTTGAGTTATGGTGTTGTAGAAGAATATTAAAAGTACCATGAACTGCCAAAACAACAAATCAATCTGTGTTGGAAGAAGTACAATCAGAACGCTCATTGGAAGCCAAGATGGCTAACCTTCATCACTCATACTGTAGACCTTTTATCAGGATGGAGAAGGACATCATGTTTGGTGATTTGGAGGGTTGGAGAAAAAGAGGAGACCCCTCCACAATGAGATGGATTGGCACAGTGGCAGTAGCAGTGGGCTCAAGTGTAAAACAATTGCAATGTTGGCCCAGGACCAGGCAGTGTTTCATTCAGTTATGCACAGGGTGGTTATGAGACAGTACTGACTCAATGATACCTAACAACAACAATGGCTCAGTGGACTCACTGCAAGAATTCCGTGAGTGAGGATGGTGAATCTAGATGGGTGGTGTAAATGGTTAAGTGTTCCACTACTGTCTGGAAGGTTGGAGGTTCATACCCACCCAGGTTTGCTTTAGAAGACGGGACTGGAGATCTGCTTCCAAAAGGTCACAGCCTTGAAAACCTTCTGGGGCACTTATGCTCTTCATGCATGGCCCACCATGAGTTACATGTGATTAGATGGCAACTAACAACAGCAACTTAACACACAGAGATGTTCAGGAGATGCCTTTCTAGCATCATGAACTCCTCTATCTTCTTGACCCTTGACTTAGGTCAGTTTATTTCTAATATATCATTTCAAAAAGCTTGACAACCTAGTGCTTCCTCCAAGATAATTATTTGCTTTTACTTTGCTTTCATAGCTGCATGCTGTACACAACAGGAAGCAGTAAGATGGAAGCTGAGGGACCTGGATTGAAGGACAAGCTTGGTCACTTACCAGAGGTGTGACCATTAGAAAGTCACATAACCTCTTCATACTTGAGTTTGTCCATCAGTCAAATGGGCACAGAACTTGTGCTGCCTATTTTCAATGGTATGTTTGTGTATCAAATTTGATAATGCATGTGAAAGGGCATTGGAAATGGTAGGCGATTTTTAAAGGTCAACTATAACTGTGATAAATTCTGATTCATTTTTAAACTTTCATGGTTTCATGGAATCATTTCTCTAGTCTGTCCTGTCTTTTGTTCAAAGGACAACAAAGCACTTTCCCATGGCAGCCTGATTATGTTTTTGGCTTTATTATTATCCTGCTTGCTGTTCAGTGATCTGGTTCCAATTTTACAATCTGGAGATTGATTCTTTCTGTGAACATGTTTACTTCTCATTGTCATTAATTTAGATGAGGACAGTGATTTATAAGATACACAGTTGCCTAAGGCATGGCATTTAAAAGTGCCGCATGCATGTCTTCATTTTCAGGTAAAGCTTTGCTTTTGTGCATGTGTTTAATTCAGTGGCGAGTCTGTTGGTTTGCAGTGTTTGGTGACATTTTTGTTGGGAAATACATAGCTGCTGTAGAACAACCAGGCACACTCATAAGGGGGAGAGGTTTGATTACCTTGTGAAGTTGAAGACATTGATGGGAGACTCGAGGAGACATTGCTAAGGTCTGCTAATCCAGAAGATCCCTGGTCGTCTTTGGGTTTGTAGATATAAGAACAATGCGTGGATTTCTTTTTCCACTTGGTGCTTTCTGTTTCTCTTTTCTGATATGAGCTGAAATTGTTCAGCACTTTTCCTCCTGGGCCTCAAAGTTAAGGGTGATTCAGTGCTTAAGCACTCGGCTCCTGACTGGGTGTTTTAAACCCACTCATTGGCTCCATGGGAGAAAGATCTGGCAATGTGCTCCCGTAAAGATTGCACCCAAGAAGCCTCTATGGGGCATTTCTACTCTGTAACATGGGGTCACTATGTGTTGGAATCACTTGACAGTAGCTAACAACAACTGTAGCCTCATAGCCACTTGGTTGTCCTACCTTCTATCCACATCTCTTCTTAAATTTGGCGGTCAAGGTATGGGGCAGTGTGTCAGAATGGAAGGGGGTAGACCAACCCTTTCTGGTTCTTAGCTTCTCTAGGCTATCTCCCTGAAGCAGAGCAACAAGAAAGAAATGGGGTTGTAGCAATGAGGATGCTGCTGTGCCCAGAAGTCCCCTGGCCAGGTCCCACTCAGAGATCTAATTCTAATTCTCTCCTAATACTCATGAACACAATACACAGGGCCAGTGGAAGGCATTGGGGAGAACTGATGCAGGGCCATGTATCCTCACTGAGATTCCTGAATTCTTTATCTTATGACTTCCCTGAGAATTATTTCCCAGACCTAGGAATCCAGGTCATTTACTGTCCCATACCTACTTGCAGGTAGCAGAGACTTTGGTTAATTAGAGAAAAGTGATTTACTCACTGTGATATGCACTAGCATTTGATGACTGGGAAGTACGCGGGTGTGACAAGATGTTCAGTCATAACAAACATAGATTAGCATTGCGCTCTTCAGAGCAACAAGATCTTTCACATGAATGAGCTCCTCAACACTGGGATGCAGGGAGGGTGTGAATTATGATGTCCCTTAACAGTGGAGAAGAAAGAGGTTCTGGGAGTTTGGGTGCTTAGTACAGACTATGTCATTAATAAACGACCGAAGCCTCCACTTCAGGTCTTTTATTTCTGAGGCCAAGGCTATTTCCTTTATACTGCAGGGTGTTGGGATTGTTGAAGCACAGGGAGTAGGGGAAAGGGTAAATCACACAGAAGCTAGCCATTTTAATCCCGGTTATGCTTGAGTCCATTTATATAATTGGGTACATTGGAGGCCAAGTGTTATGTTTCACATTATAGTAGAAATTGCTGTCCTTTATCCTTTTTAGAACAGTGTTTTAAAACAGTTTTTTTTTTTTTTTAATCCTCTTTCTCATATGAAATTGGATACAAAACCCTAATACATAAGACTGAAGTTGAATTGCTGTAATTGTATAGGAGTGAGAAACCCTCCCTACTCCACCCCCCTTGAGCCTCAAATAGCAATATGACATCTTGGAAACTTGTGCTCAGCTTTAGACGTGACACTCTTCTTCTGTTGGTAAAGTATGATCCCTGGACGACTCATTCATAGAGCTGAAGATAGAACCTTCAGGTCACGGAGGGATCTTGAGACTTCTGTGTAAACTGACCAAGGAAAGATTCTTTACTTCTTAGTGTTCTTTCTCTGCCTTCAGGTCACAGAGGGATCTTGAGATTTTTAGCATTTACTTCTTAGCAATCATTTTTAGCGTTTACTTCTTAGACTTCTTCCCTCCTCTCCAGTTTTGTTACCTGCATGTGCTTTGGGAGCCTTCCTCAAACAACTACAAAAAGACCTCATGCCATTCTTCCATCTAGCCCTTGGGCATTTGTGAGGACTCTGGTTTTATTTTGCTGTCTATGGCACTTCTGCCCTCACAAAGGCACATGAAAAAAGGGGCTAACATTTGGACCACTCAACTGTTCTTTATTTCTGCTGTGGTCAGAACAGAGAGGGCATAGTATTTGGTCTAAGGACACTCCCATTCTCAGGCAGCTGATCAGTGAGTCAAGCCCTGAATTTATTCTGGGCAATCAGCATCTTCTCTAGGCATCAAATTCTCCTGAGTCAGTAAGTAACACAAAACACTGAATCATGGCGGAAGATTCTCCTCCAACTGTGCATGGATTTACCATTGTCCATGGAGTCCTGGTATGGCGTTGTAGGTTAAGCACTGGACCACAAGGTGGGTTTGAACCTCAAGGTTGGCTGTTCAAACCTACCAGCTGCTCCTTGGAAACCCTGTACAGGGTCGCTGTGAGTCAGCACCAACTTGATGGAACTTAATAATAACAATAACATATTGGTATAATCTAATCTATGGCACATAACAACAATAATATATTGGTGTGACGCTGTGGGCTAATGCATCAGACTGCAAAGTTGTTTGAACTGCAAGGTCGGTGGTTCAAACTCACCAGCTGCTCCTTGGAAACCCTATACAGGGTCGCTATGGGTCAGAATTGACTCGATGGCACTAAACAACAACAACAACACTAATCTATTTAAGGACCCTTGAAAAAGTCTTGGTGTGGTGCTGTAAGGTAAGTACTGGACTACTTTCAGCAGTTCAACTCACCTGCTGCTCTTGGATGCCCTATACATAATCGTTATGAATTGGAATTGACTCAACAGCATCCGACAACATGAAGGAGTCCCGAGTTAAAATTGGGCTGCCAACTGTAAAGTCAGCAGTTTGAATCTACCAGCAGCTCCTTGGGAGAAAAGATGAGGCATTCAACTCCTGTAAAGATTGACAACTTCAGAAACCCTTTACAGAGTTGTTGTTGTTAAATACCGCCCAGTCGATTCCGACCCATAGCGACCCTGAACAGGGTTTCCAAGGCTGTAAATCTTTACAGGAGCAGAAAGCCTCATATTTCTCCCGCGGAACAGCTGGTAGTTTCGAAGTGCTGACCTTGTGGTTCACAGCCTGATTCGTAACCACTACGCTACCAGAGCTCCCTAAGAGTAAAAACCGAATTAACAGCTCACTACCACAAGGAGCTCTGGTAGCGTAGTGATTACGAATCGGGATGGGAACCGCAAGGTCAGCAGTTTGAAAGTACCAGCTGCTCCGCGGGAGAAAGATGAGGCTTTCTGCTCCCGTAAATATTTACAGCCTCGGAAACCGTGTTCAGGGTCACTATGGGTCGGGACCGACTCGGCGGCACTTTAACAACAACAACAACCGCCATACCACCATTTTTTTTTTTTTTTTTTCAATGAATGAGGCATTTATTAACCCAGCATCATTTGTTCTAATGTTTCTTGTTGGCAGCTGCCACCTGTCCCGGCGATTCTATCCAGATCTCTCTGTCCCTGAGGCATCAGTTTGCAGCCGCCATCTTGGTCCTTCTGCACCATTTTGAGCCCCTCTAGTGCTTGGAGTCCTGGTGTGGCGCTGTGGGTTAATGCGCCAGACTGCAAAGCCGTTTGAACGACAAGGTCGCGGTTTTAAGCTCACCAGCTGCTCCTTGGAAACCCTATACAGGGTCGCTATGGGTCGGCACCGACTCGACGGCACTTCACAACAGGGCTTGGAAGACCTGGCGGGCCGCACTTGGAACTTCGGCAGAAGTGGCTGGACATGACGCCGTTTCTTGGTCATGAAGCTGACCCCAGCTCCACCCAGAAGGTACAGGTGCCGTGCTGTGGAAGCAGCTCGTGCGTAGAATCAGTTCTCATCATAGGAGCAAGTTCTTTATGCTTGGCCAGTTTGACAGTGTCTGCCCATTCAGGGACTTTTAGCTTCCCAGACTTTTTGAGGAAGGCTGCCAGGGCTCTGACGAACTCCTGCTGGTTCAGGTCTTTTATAGTAACTCCAGGCATCGTGCGTCCTCCTCGCGGCCGGCCAGGGGAAAGGCCATACCACCACTTAAGTCCCTGTCATTGGTGCCTGATTGCTGAATGGTCTAGACCAAGGCTGTTTGAATCTCAAGACTTGTGGTTCAAACTTACCAGCTACTCCTCGGAAACACTATCACGGTCGCTAGGAGTCGAAACCGTCTCAGCGGCACTTTGTTCCCTATAATGAGGCCATACCCCCACCTTTGTCCTGGTATGACGCTGTAGAACCAGTGCTGGACTGCTAGCCACAAGGTCAGCAGTTCAGACCCACCCAGCTGTTCCTAGGAAACCCTATTCAGGGTCGCTATGGGTCAGAACAAACTCGATGGCACTTAACAAAAACAAATGATTTTAGAAGCCCCAAGATGGAAAGAAAGTCAGACTGTGCTTTCTTCCCTATAGTGACGGTCATTATCTCCCCCATCTTTGAGTTATGCTGATTGTCTGTGGAATTGGGCAAGAATCTCCTCATTTATTGGGTCTTTGGTTAGACATGGAGTCCCTAGGTGGTGCAAATGGTTAATGTGATTGGCTGCTAACCGAAAAGCTGGCACCACCCAGAGACACCTCTGAAGAAAGGCCACTGTAGACCCTGAGGTGCTCGGCTTTGCTGCTACACACAAGGTTCATTATAAGTTGGAGTTAACTTGATAGCAACTGGTGGAGGAAGAAGCCAAGTATGTGGTTCCCTGCCTCCTCTCTGAAAGGAATTTCTTAGTTGGAACTTCGCAATAAAACAATCATTGTTATTGTTGTTAAGTACCATTGAGTCAATTCAGACTCCTAGCAACCCCGAATCAGGTTTCTGAGGAACAGCTGGGTGGGTTTGAACTGCCAACCTTGTGGCTAGCAGTCCAGTGTTTATCCTACAGGGCCACACCAGGACATTCCTTGCAATTTCTTGTTTATATAAGTTTTGTGTTTTTTCCTCATGTTTCAACATGTCTTAATTTGTTGTTGTTGTTAAGTGTTGTTGAGTCGGTTCTAACTCACAGCGACCCTGTACAGCATTTCCAAGGAGCGACTGGTGAGCTTGAACTGCCAATCTTGCGGTTCAAACTGACCTTGCAGTCCAGCGCATAAACTCACAGCGCTACACCAGGACTCCACATCTCTTAATAGAGGGGAACAAACCCAGCTGTACCCTCGTTAAGGGGAAATGCTGACAAGCTTGAACGCTTTTACCTCCTTCTTAGCTCTGCACCTTGCCAAGAAAGGTTTGACAGTATGCAAGATACTTGCAATAGATGTGCCATTCCCTGCTAAGTAGACCTCAGACCTCTTAAGAAATCCAACCACGTTTCTGATGCTTAGCAATCATGCTTAAACAGGCAGGAGCCAAGCTTTGCATTTAGAGGTGGGTGATCCCACTGGGGTCTTCTTAAGTCTATACACACCATTCCTACATTGGGGGACTCCTAGGCCTTTTCACAATTAGGAGTAGCTTTTTTTCCCTTCCCCTGAGATATTATTTTCCTTCTGTTGAGAATCCAGAGGGAAAGGTGAAAGGTAAGATTTGGGTACTACCATTTCAGGAATCCTGGTGTGACACTGTGGGGTAATGCACTAGACTGCAAGGTCAGTTTGAACGATAAGGTCAGCGGTTCAAACTTACCGGCTGCTCCTTGGAAACACTAAACAGGGTCTTCATAAGTAGGAACTGACCTGATGGCACTTAACAACAACAACAACAGTTTCAGACCCTAACATTACAAATAAACGGAACCGTTTCTTAAATTCCACAATCTCTAGTAAACATTATTTTCTCTTCGTTGTTGGAGTCTGGACTTCAGGTTATCTTCATTTATTCATTTTCAATTACTTTTTAATATTGCAAGGAATGAATACAGGAAGCCTGAGTGTAGGTTTCATTTGATCTCAGCATCCATAAAATGATCTCTCTATCAACAACTGAGTTTTTTCTTCTTAAGACCATCTAGAGATGTTTCCACTGTCCCCCTCTCACTAGCGTAGAGGCAACAGGTATTGAACAGAAACCTTGCCCAAGTTTATGGAGAAAGGAGCAATGTAGAGTTGAAAAATGATCTAATGACATTATACAATGTAGACAAGTAATCGGATGCTTTGGAGCAAGTGTGCAATATGCCTTTTCTTATAGTCATTTTTCTCTAACTGACCTAAGCCACTGTTCCTTGAGAAATTTCATTAGCGTTCTTTACTCCAGTTGTACAATAAAACAGTGACATTGAAATCTCTTTTAGCCATGGTAAGAGAAGCAGATGTAGCTATTGCTGGGTCAAAACAAATTCATGGAGTATAATGATGGGGGAGGGGGATACTTTGAACTTCCTCCCCCATCTTTAATTCTGGAACTCTCTCAATACTCAAAGGAAGTCTCTGTCCCAGGAACTACCACAATTCCTCTAATTAGTAGGAGCAGCTTTCCCCCAGTTGTGAAGTAGATGAGGGTCCCTGGCCCCTTCCCCTATAATACCTCCTCCACTCTGTGTTTTCATCCTCTTCCTCCTTCACCAGATTCCTAGTGGCACCTATCTGTCATTTACCACCTGCCAAGAAAGCCTCCAGTAGCCATCATTTATCTTAATAATAAGTTTTGCCTCTTATAGGGACAGTTGCATTTTGCATTTGGTTCTAATTGTGGATTGACTAACCTTATGCCCTGTAATAAGGAAGTTCTGTTATTTGTAAATCAGTGAATTTATGATTTTGTGAGGTGAGGAAGAGTCTCCTGGGGTTCCTGAAGGCATAACAAAGGAATTATCTCCCCCAACACCTCCCTGACCCACCAATAACTCGAGGCTGCTGGACTCCGGAGGGATGCTGGACTGTAACTCCCCAAGGCTATGTGGGCTCTGTCAGTCCCAAGATTCATTGCTGTAGGAGCACCCTAAAACACCTGGACAGACATTGACTCATGAGAAAAAATAAGAGGGGATGAGAGAGCTTAGGGACACTTAGAGGCTGTATGGGGGAGAATGGAGTTTTCCTTTTACACTGGTGCTCGCACTGGGTAATTACAATAGTTCAGTGCCATGGAGTGAGGAAGAAAATAAAAGGTATCCTTCCTTCCTCATCAAGTATATCAGTTACTGTTGAGGTGATCCATTTGTGTTACAGCAGAACTGTGCTCCATAAGGTTTTCAATGACTGATTTTTAAGTAGATTACCAGGTGTTTCTTTGGAGGAAGCTCTGGGTGGATTCAAACCACCAACCTTTGGGTTAGTAGCTAAACACATTAACCATTGTTGTTGACAAATTCCGTCCAGTCATTGTGACTCTGCATAGAGTTTCCAAAGAGTAACTGGTGAGTTTGAACAGCCAACCTCATGATTTGCAGTCCACTGCTTATCCTATATTGCCATACTAGGACATTAACCATTGTTGTTGTTGCTGTTATCTGCCATGGAGTCGGTTCCGACTCACAGCAACCCTGTACAGGGTTTCCGAGTCTGTAAATCTTTACGGGAGCAGAAAGCCTCCTCTTTCTTCCACAGAACAGCTCGTAGTTTTGAACTGCTTAAACCTGAGGATAGCAGCCCGATTCGTAACTACTACGCTACCAGGAGCTCCTTAGGACATTAACCATTAGCACCACCCTAATGCTTCCCTTGTATGAATCATGTCAGGCTGAGCAGAGACCACACCTGTCTCCCACCTCTGGGGGGTTTTGTGACTGTGATAGTTTCCCTGTAGGGCCCTGCTTGCTGCCTTCCCCGGTGGGAAGCAGCCTGTGAAGCTCTTGACCAAACCTAATCACTTACAGGCACGAAGGAGAGGAGTGAGAGCTGTCTCTCAGGTCACATTTTCTCTCTGGCCTTAAGTGGAGGCATGAGGATACAGCTGGCTGGGGTTCTTGGCTGGCTCTTCTGCTTTCGCTGCTGGATGCAGGTAGCACAGGTTGGTAGTAACACATTTTGGGACTCATCCATAAGAGGCAGCCACAGGAGGATGGAAGGATTGGCCATCACTATGATTCTCATTGTGCATGCATCACTGGCGCTCCAGCTCCCTCAGCCCTCTCAGCTGCCGATTGCAGCTGAGCTTTTGCACTGCCTCTGAGCAGTATTGCTATCTACAGATGAATTAACTTTGATGTAATGGAATCTTGCGTTCACCACTGCTCATAAATGCAAGTGCCTGGAGCAAATGAAATTGCGTTTGGCAATGTGCGCATTTGCAGTAATGACCACAATAGGCAGAGGGTTTTCATGCACGTGACATCCTTGCACATCTAGGACTGGCTGATGAAGGATTAATGAGACATACTGGCTCCAGAGAGATGGTATGGGCTTGGGGGAAGGGAAGGAAAGGTGCTTAGGAATGCGTGCTCCTTTCCTAGATGAGATGTCAAGGAATCTGGTAGGTGCCGATGACATAAAATCATTTAAGGGGAAACTGATCAGGGTCATTTACCCAGAAGTAAGCAAAAGGAGAGGCTTCCATTCTTCTCTTGTTTTTTGGAGACCCTCGTGTTTCTTGGTAAGCCAGGACATGATGCCTTCTCTCAACACCCTTACTCCTTTGCCCTATGTCCAGGCTTTCTCTGCCTCTTCTTTCAGAGTTAACGCTCTTGGATCTGTATTCCTGAAATAGAAGGCTCCATTTCTTCAATTTTATGCTAACACAATCTTTAGGAAGCCTCTGCCAGTCTGATCATTACTACTTACCAGTCTATGGGTCACAGAGCATTTTTCTGGAGACCCCCCACAAGGAACCCCAGATCTCAACTTGTTGCACTCCTCTCTTTGTTATTGTACATGTAAGGCCCTTCCTAAAGTGATTTCTGTATGTAGCTTAGCCTGCAACCTGGTACCATAATAAAATGCTGTGGTTGCCCTTTAAGCTTTCATGTGCTTTATCTTTTGCAAATTCAACAGTTAAGACAAAGAATCTGGGTGATATCTGAGTATAACTGACTAGACTGAGACTCTCTGTGTCAGGGAGTGGAGCCTTTGGTCTCTGTACCCACAGACAGGAGCCAGTAGTTGCACAGAGACTGGGACTCAGTTGGGGGCCATGATCCTGAAGGAGATCGTGTCCTCAGTTAAACTCCTCTCTGTGCTGGGAGAAGGCTTGGGTATATTTACTTTTTCTACTTCACATTGACAGATTATTGGATGTGCCCTTCACTGGGCAGAGAATGGAGTCACTGATTAAGAGCATGGGCTTTGGAGTCAGATAGAACTGGATTGAGTCCCAGTTTTGCACTTATTTTCTGTGTGACCTTGGATAAGTTTCTTAACCTCTCTATGGCAGATGAAAGATGATTGCAGACTCTTCCATATACTCTTATCAAGGGGCCCTAGTGGCACTGTAAGATAAGCACTGGACCACTAATCACAAGGTTAGTGAATCAAACCTAGAAGTTGTGGTAGAAAGATGAGACTTTCTATTTTTGCAAAAAGATTTACAGCCTCTGAAACCCTATGCAGAGTCACTATGAATCAGAACCAACTCACAGGCAGTGGGATTGGTTTGGGGTATCAAGAGGTGGGGCCTATTTCTCTTCCTTTTGGATCTGGGCTGGTCTGAGTTTGATTAGACTAATAGAGTTTGTCAGGAGAGATGCTAAGTGAGTTCCAGGCATAACCTTCAAGGACAACAGCTTCTGTCTTGTTCTTTTGGGGCCCTAATTCCCATGTAAGAAGACTGAGTATCCTATTAGAGAGAGAGACCACAAGGAAACTCCCAGAAGCATTACACATATGAGTAACAAAATTAGCTTGGACCTATTTCCAGTTGAGTCATCAGAATACTATAAACTGAGATGATATTTGATGAAGAGAAAACTGCCCAGCTGAGGCCCAGTCACCTCACAGATCCATGAGAGATAACCATACATTGTTGGTTTTGTTGTTGTTAAATGTCATTGGGTCAGTTCTGACCCATAGCAACCCTGTCTAGTGTTTCTGAGGAACTTCTGGTGAGTTTGAACCACCAACCTTGCAGTTCAAACGGCTTTGCAGTCTGGCGCATTAATCCACAGCACTATATCAGGACTCATTATTGGCTTAGATTATTGGTTTGAGCCTCTAAATTTGGGGTGGCTTGTAATATAACAATATATAAACAGAACACTCTCTAAGTTTCTATGTCCTAATCAGTAAACTTGAGATAACAGAATCTGCTCCTTACTCCCTGCTTTCATTTTCCCATATCTTCTGGGAAGGTAGCAAAAAAGGAGACAGATAATTTCATCAGCGACGTCTTAAGACATGCTGAGAACTCTTGGTGTCTTTTGAACTTACTCGGTGGCACTGAACAACCAAAATGTTGCCGGTTCAAAGCCACCCAAGATGCCTCATAAGTTTTGTCTGGCAATCTACCTTCAAAGTTTATAGTCTTGAAAACCATACAATTCTTTTCCACTAGATGGTTTTCTCATTGAGACTTAAAACTGTGTCTAATCCACCTCCAAAGCCTCAATCCTATTAGAATACCCTGTGCAAAGTAGGTACTCCATACTTCCAAATGAATGACAGTCATCAGCTTTGGTGGAATTCAGGGCCACTGGGGAACATTTGATTGCATTGACTTTCTGGGCATCTGGTCAGTGCTAAGAAGAGGCTGTCTAAGCAGCATGGCTTAAGGACTTTGAAGACTCTGGAAGATTCTAAGAACACATAGGCAAGAGGCCAATTGAATTTTTAGCAATGTTTCCTGAATAGTGCCTTAAGGAGGAAAAGTGAGCCCCAGCACTGGTATTCAACTAGTGACTTGTTAACATTATTATTCAATGACGGTACCATATAATCTCCAGTATTAAAGAAGACACTGAATCAGAGCATTGTATTGATTGCTTTAAGGTTATTCTGAGGTTATTCACATTATGTGGGAGTTGTTAATGTTTGTTAGATGCCAGGTCTTTCTGGCTGTTGGTATGAGTGCCATGCATGGAGTTGCTTCCGACTCATGGTGGTGGTGGTAGTGGTTGTGTGTGTGGAGTCGGTTCTGACTCATAGCGACCCTGTACAGGGTTTCTGAGGCTGTAAATCTTTACGGGAGCAGAAAGACTCATCTTTCTCCTGTGGAACAGCTGGTAGTTTCAAACTGCTAACCTTGTGGTTCGCAGCCCAATTTCATAACCACTACGCTACCAGAGATCCTTTCTTTAAGTTCTTACTCATAGCCACCCTGTATAGGGTTTATGAGAAACAGCTGGTGAGTTTGAACCACTGATCTTGCAGATTGTAGTCCAGTGCTTATACTACGGTGCTACACCAGGACCCCAATGAGTCTGTATTTAGAATCCATTGGGCAGATGTGAACAGTGCAGCACATCTGTCCTTCATTCATTTGTTTCATTGTTTATGTGTTCCATTGGTCCTTCATTCCATGTAAATATCCCTCATTATGCAAAGATGGGGAGTTTCTGGGTCACATAAATGATGAAATGCATAGCTATATATATGGCTAGGTGCTTAGAATTATTTTAAAAATACAGATCTACAGGTGGTGGTAGTTATGTGCTGTGGAGTTGGTTCCAACTCATAGAGACCCTGCATAGGGTTTCTGAGGCTGTAAACCTTTACCAGAGCAGAATGCCTTATCTTTCTCCCATGGAACCACTGGTAGTTTTTAACTGCTGACGTTGTGGTTAGCAGCCCAATTCGTAATCACTAACCAAAAATGAAGTCCTCATGTGGCTCTGTAGGCTAATTAACTGGACCACACAGTTGGTTTGTACTACAAGGTCGGTGGTTCAAACCTACCAACCACTCCTAGGAAATCCTGTATAGACAGGGTTGCTATGAGTCAGAACTGACTCGGTGGCATTGAGCAACCAAAATGTTGCCAGTTCAAATCCACCCAAGATGCCTTGGCAGTATTGTCTGGCATTCTAAAACCCCAAAAGTTTATAGTCTTGAAAACCCTACTGTCCAACTCTGTAACATGTGGGAGTTGCCAGGAGTCAGAATAGTTTTGATGACAAATAACAACAACAGCATCACAATGTAAAAGAATCCAAGTAAAATGTGAGCAGAATCTATTTTTTTCTTTCCTATCTCTATGAAAACAATTTTATATGTAACAGGCAGGAAGGAATAGTATTTGCAATGCTCTTGTGGAATTCATTCTTGGTGTAAAGGACCATGTGGCAACCTATTTTTCTCATACTATTGCAATACTGTCACAAATTCCAGCCCAAATGCCTACCTTAATGAGAAGATTAAATTAAACACGAATGCCATTTGTTATGTTTCTAAGCAGTAGGCAACAGGAGAGCGAAATAGTCTCTGAGCTGATGTGGTGGATCTAAAGGCACAAAAAGCAAATGGTTGCAGTGACCTTGCTTTTTATGCTCAATTAAATAGACAAGAGATAAGATTTATATTGTTTCTGAAGTGAGCCCCCACAGGCAGGGGATGAGAAATTTCTCTGCCAGTGGCGGTGGGAAAATGAATGAGAATGCACCTGGAATTTAGATGTGTCCTCAGTCTCTCTCTCTCTTTTTTAACTGTTTTATTGTGAATTATGTGATAGTTTACATGGGAGAACATTAGCTTTACATTCATCCTATCGTATATTGTTTCATTGCCATGGTTACAATCCCCTCCATACATCATCAACTAACCAAAGGGTACACCCCTGGTCATCAGCACACAGCCCCTCTCCCTCTCTGGGTCTAGAATCCCCGGCTGCTCCAGCTCTCCATGTCATCGTCTCTGCCTCCATCTCTGGCTCAGCCTCTTTTTTCACTCAACTACTCAGATGCTTTTATTTGGCTGGCCTTGGGGGGCTGCCATCACAAGGACATGCTAGTGGTGCATGGGTTTATACATGCTTGTGGAAGATGTCAATAAGTAGTCCACTGAATATCAAAGACACTGTGGTAAGTGCCTGTGGTGGTAGTTAGTTGTCATTCAGTCATTTCTGACTCTTGGTGACTTGGTATGTGCAGAGCAGAACTGCCCCATAGGGTTTTCAAGGCTGTGATCTTTTAGAAGTTGATCACCTTATTTCTGAGGTGCTTCTGTGTGAGTTTGACCCACCCACCTTTGAGCTAGTAGTGGAGCTCTTAGTAACCATTTTTGTCACCCAGCTTCTGTGGTGGGAGGTAAGGGGTTTATAAAATGACATAAGATGTTCCTTCCTTTAAAGCTGGCAAAATCTTGTTTGGAAGCAAATGTGAGCCTTAAAAGAGGTTAATGCTTGACAGCAAATGGGAACTAAGGGAGGATTGAGTTGCCTCTCAGTCCTCTTTCTTCCTAGGATTCTAGGGGTTGCTGTTGCTGTTAAATGCTGTCTAGTTGATTCTGACTCATAGTAGCTCTGTATGGGGTTTCTGAGAAGCAGCTGGTGGGTTTGAACCACCGATCTTGTGGTTTGAAGTCCAATGCTTATCCTACAGTGCCACGCCAGGACTTTTTATAGTGATTAGGAAGGTTTACAGAGCAGTTTTCACATTTAACAAATCATACACATTTATTTATCTCACTGATTGCAATTTTCTCAATATAATGACATTTATCCCACTTCCTTGTTTCTTATCTTTGTCCTTGGGTAAATGCTGCTCTTTTGATGTCAAATGATTGACCATTTATGGTGTTTGTACCTATCTAATGTTGTTGTTAAGTGCCGTTGAGTCGATTCCAACCCATAACGACCCTGTATAGGGTTTCTAAGGAGCAGTTGGTGAGCTTGAACCACCAACATTGCAGTTCAAATGACTTTGCAGTCTGACGCATTAGACCACAGTGCCATACCAGGATTCCATACATGGCTGAAAATTGAGCCACGGGGGTGAGTTCAGTCCTAAACATGAAAGATGATGAAAGGCTAGCTTCTATGTGACCAGATATAGAATTATTATTTTTTTAAATATAATTTTGAGTTTTGTTCCATGTTTCTCATACTCTGTCCATGATCTTCTAATATGATCCATTTCAGAGCAGTTGATAGTGGTAGCTGAATACTATCTAGTATTCTGATCTCAGGGTCGTGGGGACTGATGTTTGTGGGTCTATTAGTCCATTGGATGAATTGTTTCCATGTGTCTTTGACTTTCATCACTCTTCCTTCCTCAGTATAAGGAGAGACCAGTGCTTGCACCTTAGATGGCTGTTCAAGATCTTTTAAGACCCCTGTTGATACTCACCAAAGTAGAGTGTAGAACATTGTCTTTGTGGACTATGTTATGCCATTTGACCATGGTGTCACCCAAGATTATGTTCCTGAGCTTCTGGGTCTAGTGACTTCCCTCAAGGGTGTTTGGTTATGTCTAAGAAGCTTTCATAATTTTGCATCCTGTAAGCACTAGAATGCAAGGTTGGTTTGAACTTTAAGGTCAGCAGTTCAAACCTACCAGCCGTTCCTTGGAAACCCTGGACAGGGTTGATATGAGTTGGAACCAACTTAATGGCACTTAACAACAACAATGCTCTGCCACATGCATGGATATATTTGCAGCACAGGTAAATGTCCATGTCCAAATATCCTCTGTCAAATTTATATATATTTTTGGGTGTATTCTTTTTCCCTCCCACCTCTGCTCAGCCTATGTGTCTCTCCATAGATCACTAATATTGTAAAACTGTGTATATGACAATGTTTATTTCCCTCTGTTGCCTTTAATTCTCGGACTCCTCCCTGTGTCTCTCCCTGACACCATCATTTTTATTTACCAACCTCCCTTTTATTGTATATTGCCTTTCCATTCACTTAAGTTAACACTTGTCTCTGTTCTCTAGCCAGGGAGTTACTCCCTCTTCCCTCCCACCCCTAGTAACCATCAAAGAATGTTTCTTTTAGTGTGAAAATCTTTTCTTGACTTTTTATAATAGTGGTCTCATATAATAGTTGTCCTTTTGTGACTAATTTCACTCATTATAATGTCATCATTATTCTTTAATGTTGTGTAGTCTGATTCCTTTGTTCCACATGATTTTCTGTACTGATTTCCTTTTCTTTGTGGACTTTCTTGTCACTTTCCTTATTGCTGTTGTTTTATTGTTTACGAAATCTTTATGATTTTCCTCTTTTTTTTATTTTGAGGAGAAGGTTTATTAATTTTCTTTGAGGGTACCCTGTCATTTATTAATTTATTTCCAAGTTTGAAGCAATCTGTTTTATCTTGAAACTTACTTGACTGCCTTGCCAATAGAAAGTTCTGTAACTACACAGTCCCTCCCCTGCCTTTTTTTTTTTTTTTTTTTTTTTGCTTTGCAATTATCTTTATTACAAATTAATATTTCTGGATCCTTATTTCCAGTCTTGTAGGTTTGTTTTACTTTGTATAATTCTGTATCTGTGTTGATTTTTGGATATTGTTTTCCTGTGTGTTAATCTGAGGTTGTTGTCTGCTATTGTTGGTTCTCTATCCAAAGAAGTTTTTGTCAAATTGGTCTGGTTTTTAAAAAATTTTTTAATTTCTGTTTATCTGAAAATGTTCTAATGTCACCATCATATTTGAGGGACAATTTTGCAGGGAATATGATTCTACGTTAGTAACTTATTTCTTTAAGAGTTTTATGCATATGTCATCCCATTGCCTTCTTGCCTGCATGGTTTCTGCTGAGAAATCAGAGGTTAGTCTTACAAAGTTCTCCTTTGTGGTAACTTTTTATTTTTTCCTTAACTGCTCTCAGGATTCTTTTCCTTGTCTTTGGTTTTGGAGAGTCTAATTATACTATGTCTTCATAATTTTCTTTTGTTTTAGACCTTTTGGGGCTTTTCCCAGCTTCTTGAATGCATATCGTCTTCGTTTTCCACAATACTTAATTGTGCTCATGAGGGACTTGTACATAGACCCAGAAGTCAAACAGAACAAGGGGACACTGAATAGTTTAAAATAAGGAAATGTGTACACCAGGGTTGTATTCTTTGACCATACTGATTTAATCTGTATCCAAGAAAGTGGACTATATAAAGAAGAACATGGCAACACTATTAGAGGAAGGCTCATTAGCAACCTGCAATATGCCCATGACACTATTTTATTTGCTGAAAGTGATGAAGACTTGAAGCACTTGCTAATGAGAAATAAAAACATACAGCTTTCAGTGTGAATTAAAACTCAATGTAAAGGAAAAAAAAAATCCTCACAACTGGACCAATAGTCAGCATCATGATTAACATCTTACTTGGATCCACAATCAATACTCATGGAAGCAGCTATCAAGAAATCAAAGGACGTATTGCATTGGACACATTTGCTTCAAAAGATCTCTTTGAAGCATTAAATACAAAAGATGTCACTTTGAGGACCAAGACACACCTGACTCAAACCATGGTATTTTCAATCAGCTCATATGCTTGTGAAAACTGGACAGTGAATAAGAAAATACATAGAAGAATTGGTGCGTTTGAATATGGCGTTGACAAAGAATATTAAAAGTACCCTGGACTATCAGAGGAAGAAACAAATTTATCTAGGAAGAAGCACAGCCAGAAATGTTCCTTAGATGTGAAGATGGCAAAGATTTTGTCTCATGTACTTTGGATATATCATCAACAGGAACCAGTCCCTGGAAAAGGACACAATGCTTGGCAGAGTCAACAGATAGCCTCGAAGAGGAAGACCCTCAGCAAGATGGATTCCACAGTGACAGCAACAATGGACTCAAACCTAACAATTGTGAGGATGGTGCGGGACTGGGCAGTGTTTCCTTCTGTTACTTGTGTTGCTATTAATTGGAGTTGGCTTGACAGCAGTTACCATTATTACCAACAACAGCTCAGCTATTCAAATATTAGAAGAAAATTCTCATAGCTCTCCTTAAATGCCTTTTTACGATGCCATACAATCTCAGTTTTATGCCTTTCTTTCTTTCTTTCTTTTTTTATCAAGACCATTATATCTTCTTATCCTTTCCCCCTTAGATCCCTGAGCTTTAGCAATTCTTCAGTTTCAGGAGGACCTCCAACAAATTGATCCGACTTGGTTTTCACTGTCCTTCGTTCCACTGATATTCTGTATTCTTGGAAATCTTGGTATGGTGCTGTAGGACAAGCACTCAACTGCAAGGTCGATTTGAGCCACAAGGTTGGAAGTTCAAACTCACCAGCCACTATAGAAGGTCACTATGAGTCGGAACCTACTCAAATGTACTTAACAACAACAACAACAACATCCAGTGCTTGCTCAGCTTAAATTCCATAATTATTCTTTATAAACACTTCTTTGTGTGTAGCTCCCATTCCCTTGCCTTGTTCTACTTTATGATGTAGTAACACTGCAACTGTAGCTAAATCTCTTCCCACTGACTCTGTACCTACACCTGTGCAATTGAGTGTGGATGGAAATACCACATCCTTGATGCCTTCTTTGAACTTTATAGGAAGTTTCTGGGTTATGGACAAGAACCATCCCTAAGTGTGTCTTTAGGTTGAATTTGTAGTCAGAACAGGTGCATATGATTCTTATTTAATAGCCTTTTTTTAGTGCAAGAAAAGCTGGAAGCCTATTCAATTAGTTAAAAGCTGCATCTGCAACAAGTCAAGTTGATTTTGATGAAGAATTTGTTGTGATAAGGGTTTGTTCAATAGTTTCAAAGTGAGGGCAATCTTACATAACATTCAAGGTCAAGTAAGAGTTACCAGTAAGATTGACATTTGTAACCCAGGGACTTGCAATTCGTGCCCATGAACTTCAAATGAGACCTTAATGGTGGTCAGCATATGACCCATTTACTCTTCCACTTTCCTAGATGACAATTTCATCATTTCAAATCTCCCCTGCTTCTCCCACATCCTCATGTTCACTAGCTGACCTTGATCCTGCTTTACAGAGGAAACTGCATTAGTTAAAACAGAGCATCAGCAGATTCTTACCTTCACATTTTACCCACCCATTAAAAGTGCCTTTTCCATAACCTGGTTGCTTCAGTGATCCTATCTAAAACTCTAAATCTTATCTCCTCTTGCTACTCAAGGATATTGTTACTTCAGCAATTCTCCATTCTTCCCATCATTAACTTTCTTCTACTGAACTCCTGGTGTCTGCGAATAATCTTTGGTTTCTACATACAAGCTATTTGTTTGTTTCATGTGAGATCATCTACTATTTGTCCTTTTGTGACTTAATTCACACAGCATAATGCTTTCAAAGTTCATCCATGCTGTAGCTTGTGCCAGGTATTCATTCATCTTCATGGCATTGTATTCACATACCACATTTTGTTTACCTACTCATCTGTTGATAAACATTCAGTTATTTCTACCTCTTGTGAAAAGTTTAGCAATGACATTGTTGTACAGATTTGCATTCCTGATTTCACTTTTTCTACATATATACCCTGGATTGGAAATACTGGATCATGTAATTAGTTCTATGTTCAAGTTTCTGAGGAACCACAAAGCTGTTTGTTTTCCTCAGAAGCTATGCCATTGTATGTTCCCCAAAGAAATGGATGGTGGTTTTAGTTTCTCCACACCTTCACCAACATCTCTTATTTTCCATTTTTAAAAAACCACTGTCTTTCTAATGAGAGTGAGGTGGTATCTCATTTAGTTTTGATTTGCATGTCCCTAGAAGTTCTGGTGTGGCTCTCTGGGCTACTGCGCTGGACTGCAATGTCAGTTTGAACCTCAAGGTTGGTGGTTCAAACTCACTAGCCACCCCACAGGAGAAAGATGAGGCTTTATGCTCCCATAAAGATTTACAGTCTCTGAAACTGTTGAAGGGTCCCTAACAGTCAGAACTGACTCCGGAACACACAGCAGCAGCAGCAGCAGTGATTACTGAGTCCTGGTGTGGTGAGTCTTAGTGTGGTGCTGTAGGATAAACAATGGACTGCTAACCTCAAGGTCAGTGGTTCAAACCCACCAACCACTTAATCTGCTTTTATCTGACCTCCTTATTATATCTCAATTATTCCAGTCCTGCTCTTGATATAGGGTGTTTTCTATGAATTGGAACCATCTGGATAGCATTGAACAACAGTGATTAGTGATGTTAAGCACCAGAAGTCGTAGTCTTTTATAATGTAATATCAGAAATGACAACCCATTGTTTTGTCATATTCTATCAGTTAGAAAGAAGTCCTGAGGTGAGCAAATAGGTTTAGCACACGATTATCAGCTGAAAGTTTGGTGGTTGGATCCTACCTAGAGATGCTTCAGGAGGCAGACCTGGCAATCTGCGTCTGGAAGCTTCCAGCTTTGAAAACACTCTGGGTCAATTCTACGGTACACAGATGGAGGTCACATGAGTTGGACCCAACTGGATGGCAACCAACAACAACAAAAATATCAGAAATAAGTCACCAGATCTGGCCCACTCTCAAGGGTAGGGTGTACTCTGGTTGTTGTTTTTGTGGGTGGTCGAGTAGGTACAAATTCATAGTGACTCTGGGCATAGTTTCTGAGAATGACTGGTGGGTTTGAACTGCCAATCTTGCAGTTTCCAGTCCAGTGTTTTATCCTATAGTGCCACACCAGGACTTGGACTCTGGTTGTTGTTGTTAAGTGCTATTGAGTCGGTTCCAACCCATAGGTTTCCAAGGAGTGACTGGTGAGCTTGAGCCGCCAACCTTGCAGTTCAAATGGCTTTGCCGTCTGACGCATTAACCCACAGTGCCACACCAGGACTCCTGTACTCTGATAGACAACCTTAAAAAATGACTCTCAGTGATCTCTACCTCCTGTGGGATGCCCTCCAATCTGTCAGGAAATCCTGTTGTCTCTAATCCAGTCACTGGAGACAATCCAACCACTTTCTAACCTCCTCCACTGCTGCCACATCCTGGCAAGTCCCAGTCATCATCAGCTTTTGCTTGGATTATGGTCAGCATATCTCTAATGGCCTGCATTCTAGTCCTTCTGCAGTTCGTTCTCAATTTAGCATTCAGGATGATTCTTTAAAATGTAAATCAGGTAATGCCACTCCTCTGTTCAAAATCCTGTAGTGACTTCATTTCCCTCAGAGCAAATGACCAACATGCCTGTCCATGGAATGTCCCCTACCTCTCTCCTGATACCTTTTGACCTCATGTCCTACCTATCTTCTCTTTGCTTACTCTGCTTCTGTCTTACCTCCTTGTTGGTGTTGTTAAGTCAGTTCCTACCCATAGGGGCCCTGTATAGGGTTTCTGAGGAGCAGCTGGTGAGCTTGAACTGCCAACTTTGTAGTTCAAACAGCTTTGCAGTCTGGTGCATTAACCCATAGCACCACACCAGGCCTCCTCTTACCTCCTTACTATATCTCAACTATTCCAGTCCTGCTCTGGACTTAGGGTGTTTGTACTAGTTGTTCCTTCTGCCAGGCGCCCTCTTCCTCCAGATAGTCTCATGACTCATTCTCTCACCTTCTCAAGTCTAGCTCAAATGTCACCTTCTCACTGAGGCGTATCCTCACCACCCTGTTCAAAACAACAACCTGCAATATTTCCTAGCACTTGCTTCCTCCTTCTTCTTCCTCCTTAGAAGTAACAAATTCTAACATACTGTATTACTTACTCATATTTATTGCTCATTGTTGATTTCCCTCCTTCACTTTGGTCTATACACACAATGAAGGCAAGATTTATGCTTGCTTTACTCACTGATATACCTCAAACATCTAAAAAAGTACCTGATATATGAAGGCAAGTCTGAAAGTATTGCTATCTAATCATAGACAGCTTTATTAAATAAGAATATCAAAATGTGAAGCCATTGTTTCTCAACATCTCCTCCATCTAGATCTCTACACTTCTGAAGGCAGTGTTTCTGTCTCTCTAACCCTCCCCTGGAGAATTCTGCTCATTTTGATTTATACCCCGTCAGAGCAGCAGTTTTGGCATCTTTGAGGGAGTCACCTTGTGTTCCTTTGAAATGTTCTTTGAGTTTGGGGAACAAAAGAAAGTCTGAAGGTGCAAGATCAGGGTTATAGGGTAGATGGGATAAGGTTTCTCAATGAATTTCTCATAGGAGGGAAAATGTTCCTTGGTGCAGTTTTCCTGGCCTTTTTCTCACCAAAGCATTCTCCATTTTTCTAACAAGTTCTTCCTAATAAGATTTTATGAGCATCCTGTATTCTTAGAGAAAACTCATGAAGATAACCCCTTTGGAATCCTCTAAAAAATAGTTGCCATAACCTGAGCTGACCTCCCTGCCTTGATTTTAATGGGCCCAGCAAATCCTCTAGGAAGCCATTGCTTTGATTGAAAAAAGAATTTTTTTTTTTCCTGAAGGCACTCTAAAGAGACTAAGGCAAGTGTATCACTTAGAGAACTAGTCTGCAACTATCCACTGATCACAGAGACATATTTAAATGTCTTTTCTTTGGAATAAATCTGTATACATATGAACTGGAACCCTAGTAGCAGCACTTGCTTATTTACCCTCATATAATGGAGTCCTGGTGTGGCACTGTGGGATAAAGCCCTGGACCGCAAGGTCGGTTAAAACCACAAGGTCCATGGTTCAAACTCATCAGACTCTCCTTGGAAACCCTATCCAGGGTTGCTATGAGTTGGAACCAACAACAACAACATAATGGAGTCCTGGTGTGATGCTGTAGTATGAGCACTAGACCACAAGGTCGGTTAGAACTGCAAAGTTGGTGGTTCAAACTCACCATCCACTCCTAGGAAACTCTATACAGGGTCACTATGGGTTATAAATGAATTAATGACACTTAGCAAAACCAATAGAGCCTTGGTAGCATAGTGGGTTACAAGTTGGGCTGCTAACTGCAAGGTCGTAATTTGCTGCAAGCTGCTCTTTGGGACAAAGATGAAGTTTTTTGCTCCTGTAAAGATTCTCAACTTGGGAAACCTTATGCAGGGGCATTAAAAAGTGGAACTGATCTGATGGCACATAACCACTACCACCACTATAGTAAAGCGAGGAGGCTCTGTAGGATAAGCTGTGAACCATAAGGCCTGTGGTTCAAGCTTTTTGGGAGAAAGATGAGACTTTCTTCTGTTGCAAAGCTTTGCAGCGTTGGCAACACTATGCAGGGTCAGTATGAGTAGAACTGACTTGACAACAATTAACAATAGCAATCTAGAGTAGATGCAGAATGTATAATTGCTGGAGGAATAGTATATATTTGTGTATTTCTTTCTTTCAGAATATATGGTCCTGGGACTCTCATTGTCTTGGAAACTAAACTTACTTTGTCAAGTATCCTTTCAGTGTTTGTCCCCAGAACTAAATACAATAATTTAGAAAATGCTCCAGATGTTGACTGATTGATGTAGATTAGTGTGGGATTCCTACTTCTCAATAATACAGTCCAAGAGTACCTAGGCAGTTAAAAAAGCAAGAAAAGCCATTTTAAAAGAGCAGTCAAATGTTTGGTTTGTTTCCAACTTGTGGCAAACCTTCAGAATTTGATTTTAATATATGCCAGGTTTCTCTTCCCTGAAATTGTACATGTGACATTTGAACTTCACTTTATGATTGCTTAATGTTTTCAAGATTGTAAAGGCCAGGAGAGCAGGAGCGTTATTTTTGTCTCTTTATTAATGTAGCCCTATTACTTAATATGGTGCCAAGCAATGCTATTTTCTAAAACATGTTTATTTTTCTTTCCTGTCATTTTAAATTTGTGGCAGCTAGTAATCTCTCTCTCTCTCTTCTCTCATGTACTACTGTTCCATTGTTTCATTACAGTGTGTCTAGGTGTGATTTTAAAAAGATATATATCCAACTGAATTCACTTTGATTTCTGGATCTGAAGATGACTGTTTTTCAGTACTAACTTCTCTTGGTTATTATCTCTTCAAATATTCATTAAAAAAAAATCCTTTCCTTCTGGAATGTCATTTGATGTGTCTTAGATATTCTCATCCTATCAACCATGCTTACTATTCCTTCTTCCACATTGTCTGTCTTTCCATCTGTTTGCCTCATATATTGGGCAATATCTTCACATTCATCTTTTATCTTACTGATTTTTTTTTTCTCTTTAACTGTGTGTAACTTACTGTTAAGTTACTGCTAACTTTAATGTAAATGATTGTGTTTGTCATTTAAAAAGCTTTTATTTGATTCCTTTGCAAATTTGCCTTTTTATCATTATCCTGTTTTTCTTTTGAACACACTTATGCAAATGTTTTTATGTATTATTTTCAATGGTGGATGATTTCAATGAAAATATTATTGATAAAATTCTTTCCATTTAAGGCTGGAATCCTAAGGTAATACTGTAGGAGAATCACTAGGACTATTAATCACAAAGTCAGTGCCTCAAATCCATCAGTTACTCCTTGGGAATCCTATATAGGGAGGGTCACTATGAGTCAGAACCGACTCATCATATGTTGTTTTTGGCATAAATAAAATATTTTAACTTAAAATAATTTCAGAAGTTTTAATACACCTACTGAAAAAAATTTTTTTTTCCCAACTACCTTAATGTTCTGGAAGAAAATGAACCATTAAAAAGTAGGGAAAAATGTGTACACGTAAGTGCACCTTTTTTCTTTACCCTCAGGCTACAATATGACTTGACAGGACACTCTCACTGTGGTATCCTGTCTTTATTTACATTTCTGGTATTTTATTGATTATGGATATTTTTACGTCAATTTTGATTTTTAAAAATAATGTATTTGGTGTTGAGCCTGGCTCCTCAACAGGTGGTAGGGATTACAGAAATCTTGTAAACCTGTCTTCAGCCTATAACTGATTGTATTATCAAGAAACTAAAATATGTTTAGATCAATAGGCTTCTTGTTAAACCTTTGTGGAGTGTTTGCCCTTAGGTGGAATACTGAGCCCCACCCAGAACTTCCAGAGATGGGACATTCCCAGATAAAAAGACAGACTAACCTGAAATGGAATGGATAGAGGAACAGACGATACTTCTTGAAGAATGATTTTGTGTGTGTGTGTGTGGGGGGGGGGGAAGTGTGCTGTGACAATACCGAGCAGACTGTTTGTCTGAGAGCCATCAAGGCAAGAAAAGTCAGCCCATCAGGGTAAACCCCTTTCTAAGACTGAAACTCAAAGGGAACATAGGAACAATCCTGCAGGCACATGGGTGATCACCCTGGTCAACTTGTGAATAGAAGTGGGGGAAATGCAGCAATGAAGACATGGGCTAAGTTTGGCCTTTTTCCATTGATACCTGATGACCTTCAGATGAGAGAGAGAAGAGAATGGGCTGGTTGGTTTGAAGTTCAGGGAGATATGTGAACTCCATGCCCAGTGTCCAAGGACACTGACCTAGCCACTGGTGGCTAAAGTTGAGAGTGAAGTGGCCAGTTGGTCTGAAGTGAGGGAAGGCATGCAAGAACTCCCAGACTTGCAGATAGTACCCATTTAACCTAGCTTGGATGACTTGTTGATCAGAACTCAATCAGATGAAGATAAAGAAGTTTGATAGAGGGAGCAAACATAAATTGGTACAATTTGATGAATTGGACTTTTGCGTATTTTAAGTTGCCCAAAATTCCAACAGAAAGGGATGGTTTCTCATATTAAGGATCAAGCTTCCTTCTCAGTACACTGGGTTGATAGGGACAGACAACTTAGACTTCAGTTATCAAATTGAGGGGGCTATGAGTGCACCAAGTGGCTGATTTACAAGTTTTCATGAGGGTACTTAGTGTCAGAATGAGGAAGGTAAGATAGAATCCTCACTGAATAGTTTTCCTTTTGTCCAGATGAGTCTGGTGATGACGGGAATAGGATTTCATGATTCAATTGTGAGGACTAATGGTGTAAATAAAAGGTGTGTGTGTGGGGAGTGTGCAGGTCAGTTGATCTGTCACTTCAGGAACAGAGGACCCTAGGACCATCAAGAGGGAAGAGCATGAGAGGAGCGAGGGATCCTAACCAGAAATGCAGTGACAACATAGATGGTGGCAGAGGTGATGGCATAGAGAGACAGAGCAGCAGAGGACTGTAGGCCCATGTACTGAGAAAGGCAGGTGTGCCTGTGGGCAGGAGGCTGGCTTGCAAAGTGTGCCCTTTGGACATTTAAATAAATATGTATTTTCAATGTCAAAATATGTATGTGTACATAAAAAAAAAAGTAATAGAGGTACATACTGTTAGCTGATGGTACATAGAGAGGGTTATAATCATTGCAATGATTTGCTGAATGTAAAACTGATGATCTGCCCTGTAAACTTTCACTCAGTTCACAATAAAAGCTTTTTAAAAAAATGATGTATGAAAATATTATTTACCTTGGTTATTGAATTTTTTGGTACCCCTTACATTTTGCCTCATTTGGTGCTGCAGGACAATGCACTGTACTGCAAGGTTGGTTTGAACCACAAAGTCAGCAACTCAAACTCACCAACTGCTCCTCAGAAAACCTAGACAGAGTCGTTATGAGTCGGAACTGAATGTGCACTTAGCAACAGCAGTAACAATGAGCCCTGGCAGCATAACGGTTAAAGAAGTTGACAGAAAGTTAGCATTTCTGAGCCTACCAGTCACTCTGTGGGGAAAGATGTGACAGTCTGCTTCTGTAAAAAGTTACATCCTCGGAAACACTATGGGAGCGGTTATAATCTGCCCTATAGAGGGATGCTATGAGTCAGAATCAACTTGATGACAGTGGGGTTGTTTTTGTTCTTTTTGGCTCCCCTTGTTAGGTGCCGTCGAATTGGTTCTGACCCATAGCAACCCTTTGTACAACGGAACAAAACACTGCCAGGTCCTGCACTATCCTCACAATTGCTGCTACGCTTGTTGCTACCACTGTAACAATGATTCTCGTTTGGAGGTCTTCCTTTATTTGCTGCCCCTCCAACTTTACCAAGTTTGATGGCCTTCTCCAGGGACCGGTCCCTGCTGATAATATGTCCGAAGTATGACTAGCCATGTGGACTTTTTTTTTTCCTCGTGACCATAAAACTTTAATTTAATGACACCATTTCTGATTAAGTTGATACCCTGGTAAACAACCTGTTGAGAGATCAAAACCAGTTTTTAGATTTTTTTGTTGTTGCTGTTGTTGTTGTTAGGTGTGGCCCATGTTGACTTTTCAGGAATATTCTGGTTGTACGTCTTCCAACGCAGATTTGTTTGTTCTTCTGGCAGTCTATGCTACTTTTAATGTTCTTCTTCAACGATATAATTCAAATGCATCAATTCTTCTATGATCTTCCTTATTCATTGTCCAACTTTCACATGCTTATGAGGCAATTGAAAATACCATGGCTTGGGTCAGGCACACTTTAATCCGCAAAATGACTTCTTTGCTCATGAAGACTTTAAAGATGTCTTGTATAATCGATTTGCCAAATGTTGCACGTTGTTTGATTTATTGACTGCTGCTTCCATGAGTGTTGATGGTGAATCCAAGCAAAATGAAGTCTTTGACAAGTTCAGTCTTTTCCCCATTTATATGGTCCAGTGGTGAGGATTTTTGTTTTCTTTACATTGAGGCAGATCACCTAAGTCCTGTTATTGTTATTAAGTGTCACTGAGTCATTTCGGACTCATAGAGACCCTGAATAGGGTTTTTCTGAGGAATAGTTGCTGAGTTTGAATTACCAATCTTTGGTTAGCAGTCCAGTGCTTATCCTACAGTGCCATAGGCCCCTTAGCACTAGTCCTGATTGTATTGTTTATCTAACCATTTGAAATATCTGAAATCCTTTAGGGTCTAATTCATTTAATTTTTATGGCATATTTCCACATGTGTTTTTAGTTTGGGATTATGAGTTCATTTTAGTGCATATTTGTGGGAGTTTTGTTTGGTGCTGTAGGATCAGCACTGGTCTGCCAACCACAAGATCAACAGTTCAAATCCACCAGTTGCTCCTCAGAAACCCTATATAGTGTCGCTATGAGTCAGAATTGACTTGATGTCACTTGAACAACAACATATTAAAGGTATATCCTATGAGAATTTACATTTGCTTCTGCCAGGTGCACTGAGATACTGCCAATTTTGAGTCAACCCAAATTATTTTCCTTGAGATATCCTGGATCACACCAGTAGCACAGCTATGAAACTCAAACTCACCTTGGGTTAGAATTAGAGTTCTCAGGAGATAATTTCCCCTACTCCTACCCCTTTGCTAACTGGAGACTGAGAAGTTTCCTGATTGTCTGTTTGCTGTTGGGGATCTTTTTTTCTTTTTCTGATTTTCACAGCAACTGAGAATAAGTCCTGTTAGATTCACCTAGGGAAGGGTGTCCAAGCCACAACTCATCCTCCTCATGTAGCCCAAGATCATGTGTCCTAACTAGGAGATTATCAGTAGGAAAGCCTCTTTGATTCTTCGATAATGTGACTTATTGTGGGTTAATGCCTAGACTGTAAAGTTGGTTTGAACTACAAGGTCAGTGGTTCAAGCTCACCAGCTACTCTTTGGAAATCCTATACAGGGTTGTCATGGGTCACAACCAATGCGGCAGCACTTTACAACAACAACAAACAACTGTGGATTTATCCTACCTGGCATTTGTTGAGTTTTTGGGATGTGTAGATTCATATCTTTTGACAAATTTAAGAAGTATTTGATTATCATTTCTTCAAATATTCTTTCTTGCTCTCTTATTCGTCTGGAACTCCCATAATATGTGTGTTGGCTTCTTGATGTTGTCCCACAAGTCTTTTAAGCTCTGCTAACATGTCATCCTTCTTTTTTTTCTTTTTGCTTCTCAAACTCAATACTTTTAATTGTTCTATCTTCAAGTGTAGAGTCCTGGTGTGGTGCTGTATGGTAAGAATTGTACTGCAAAGTTGGTTTGAATTACAAGGTTGGTGGTTCAAACTCACCTGTCACTCCTCGGAAATCCTATTCAGGGTCACTATGATTCATAACTGACTTTACAGGACTTAACAAAAACAACAATTTTCAGGTTCACTGATTATTTAGTCTGAATAGCTCAGACACACTCTTGGACAAACTGATAGCAAAATAGGTTGAATGGTGTGATTAAAAAAAAAATTGTTAACCTTTCTTAGTTAATTATTTTTTCAAATGTTGCTTAATTCTGTATTATAGTTTTCACAAGTTAGGTACTACCTTTCTGTACTTTTCATTTTATCAAATGTAAAAACTATTACCTAATTTTGAAGTATTTTTGATTCTATCTTCAGTTTATAGATGAAAAACTAAGAAAGACCTAGATGAGTGTATCATTCAACTGCTAAAAGGAGAAATAGCATGTAAATCTAGGGCTTGTCTTTCTAAATCCAATGCTCTTTATGCTATATCACAATTCTATTTAACATGATTCCCCTCCCCCACCCCACCCTGCCCAGAAACTCCCAGTGCAACTATATTGGTTCCTTTATATGTGGTTAGGAGTACCAGTTAATTATTTGATATAGAATCCTAAGTGCGATATCTCTTGTGTGCTATTATTTTAAAGATAGAAAACTTTAGTCTCGCTTGTAGCTAGGGATGGTTATATGACATATCTCTAACTAGTAAGACCATAGGTGACTTCTGTTGGGGGAATTCTGGGAAATATTTTTCATCCTTTTTAAAAGGATCAACGATGGGTTCAAACATAACAACAATTGTGAGGATGGCTGTGTTTAGTTCTGTTGTGCATGAGTCGCTATGAGTTGGAGTCACTGGTGTGCCAACCCAGTCTCCTGATACATGTAGTTTGTGACCGAACTCTGGCATCACTCATCTGCAGACTTCTTGTGATATCTTATAAATATCCTCAGGTTCGCATCTTTGTTAGCTGGGCTGTATGTTGATGCTAAGATCCCTGGTAGCGTAGTGGGTTATGAGATGGGCTACAAATGCAGGGTCAGCAATTCAAATCTACCAGCCACTCCACAGGAGAAAGATTAGACTTTCTGCTTCTGTAAAGATTTACAGTCTTGGGAACCCGACTTCACAGCATACAACCATCATCACCACATGTTGATACTACTTATTGATATGTGTATCTTAACTTAGACAATATTTTTTTTCTTTATTTTTTATTTTTAGAAGTCATAGGATCACAATTTATTTCTATTACCTTTTTTTTTTGTAAATTGAGTTGAAATTCATAGAAATAAAATGAATAATTTAAAAATGAACAATTCACTCACAATGTGCAACCACCATCTTCATCTAGTTCCAAAACATTTTCTTCACTCAAACAGGTCTTGCCATACTGCTGGCCAACCAGGTCTACACTTGGGTTTGCAAGAGTCTATTGAACATGCTAGAACTTAGCTCACAGCTTCATTGTTGTTTTTCCCTCACTTCTCCTTATTGGTGGCCAATGTGATCACCAGTCAGAGCGCATGTCTGCTTGTGTATTCCCCTTGAGTCTTAGTCTTGGAAGGGGGTTTGCCCTGGGGGGACAGAGCCATTTGCCTTGATGTCTTCTGGACGAGCAACTGCTTGTTCTTGTAGTAGTCAGTCGGACTGCCGTTATTATTTTTTATTTTTCCTGCTGGTCTTTCTTTCAAGAAGTATTTTCTGTTCTTCTAGCCACTCCAGGCTGCTCTGCTTATCTTTTCAAAGGCAAATTTCCCACATCAGAAGATCCTGGATGGGGTTCAGGATCCCACTTATGGTCTTTTGCAATGTAGAGGCTCTGCAGGAAGCCTCCTTCAGTGGGCAAGTTGGAGCCTCATTTTAGGTATTCCAATCAGTTATAGGCAGAAGACAGACCTACAAGCCTTCTATGGTGATATTTCTGGCTATTCCTATCTCTCCCACTCAGGTGTCTACTTTATAATGGTGTGGAAGAGAAACCAAGATTCAAAAGACATCCAAGCATCTTAAGATTATTTTCCCTCTTTTACCCATTCAAACCATGCCTCAATCCCTGTATCCCAGAGCCCTGTTGTTCCAAGGTTGTGCATACATCATTATTTACTTCTTTCCCACTTAGTCCATGCAAACCTGCCTAACTGTTCTCCCATCTGCCTTGTTTTTCCATTCCCCTCCCTTGTCTTGTATATTGCCCCCCTTCTCAGCGCCCAAACTATCCTGTGACTATTTTCTATCTTGTGCTCCACCTTCCCCTCCCTCCCCTCACCCCACTCCCCTCATTCCAATAACCAACAAAGAATCCCACCCCCCTTTAGTATGGGTTTTTTTTTTTTTTTTTTAGTGTTTTACAATAGTAGACCTATGCAGTATTTCTCCTTTTGTGACTGGCTAATTTCACTTAACATAATGTACTCAAGGTTCATCCATGTTATGTGGTGGCTTACAGCTTCCTTGTTGTTCTTCAAGGTAGCATAATATTCCATTGTGTGTATGTATCACAGTTTGTTTATCTGTTCTTCAATTGATGGGCACTTAGGCTGTCTCCATTTTTTGTTATTGTAAATAGTGCTGTTATGAACATTGGTGTGCATATATCTACTAGTGTTATGGCTTGTATTTCTTGTGGGTAAATACCAAGTAGAGAAATTTCTGGATCATAAGGTATTTCTATTTCCAACCTTCTGAGGAAGCACCATATTGCTTTCCAGAGATGTTGGACCATTTTGCAATCCCACCAGCAATGCAGGAGCATCCCAGTCACTCCACATCCTTGCCAACATTTATTCTCCTGTACAATTTTGATCTTTGTTGTTATTGTTGGTGTGAGATGATATCTTGTTGTTGTTTTGATTTGCATCTCTTGCTCTGGTAGCGTAGTGGTTACGAATAGGGCTGCGAACCTTAAGGTCAGCGGTTCGAAACTACCAGCCGCTCCGCGGGAGAAAGATGAGGCTTTCTACTCCC